>NC_068379.1:1765131-2066798 GCF_023724105.1 Carassius gibelio | reverse complement strand
AAGCCAGAGATTGTGGTTTCAAGTCCGGTCAAGGTTGATTACAGCAGAGTGGCGCAGCGGAAACGTCCTGGTCAAAATAACCCAGAAGTCGATGGATCGAAACCATCCTCTGCTAAGGCATTTTAAATCTCAATCTTATTCAGGAGCCCATTACAATATACAAAAAGAGTTAACTTCTAGACACTCCTGAGGCACTGGCCTCCTAAGCCAGAGATTGTGGTTTCAAGTCCGGTCAAGGATGATTACAGCAGAGAGGCGCAGCGGAAGCGTGCAGGGCCCATAACCCAGAGGTCGATGGATCGAAACCATCCTCTGCTAAGGCATTTTAAATCTCAATCTTATTCAGGAGGCCTTTACAATACGCACAAAAAGTTAAAATCTGTACACCCCTGAGGCACTGGCCTCCTAAGCCAGAGATTGTGGTTTCAAGTCCTGTCAAGGTTGATTACAGCAGAGTGGCGCAGCGGAAGCGTGCTGGGCCCATATCCCAGAGGACGATGGATCGAAACCATCCTCTGCTAAGGCATTTTACATCTCAATCTTATTCAGGAGGCCTTTACAATACGCACAAAAAGTTAACATCTATACAGCCCTGAGGCACTGGCCTCCTAAGCCAGAGATTGTGGTTTCGAGTCCGGTCAAGGTGCACTACAGCAGAGTGGTGCAGCGGAAGCGTGCTGGGCCCATAACCCAGAGGTCGATGGATCGAAACCATCCTCTGCTATGACCTTTTAACTTCTAAACACTCTTGAGTCCCTAAAAAGGAACAAAAGCCACAAGCTTGTCGTGAAAAGCTGAGGCCAATTTGACCTCTAATAATATTCAGTCATCTAGAAGACTCTTTGTGTGCATTGTAAAGGCCTCCTGAATAAGATTGAGATGTAAAAGGGCAAGTTAGCATCTGTTTTCAAGCCCCAGTGGCCTAATGGATAAGGCACTGGCCTCTTAAGCCAGGGATTGTGGGTTCAAGTCCCATCTGGGGTGAATACAGCAGAGTGGAGCAGCGGAAGCGTGCTGGGCTCAGAGTTTGAAGGATCGAAAACATCCTCTGCTATGACCTTTTAACTTCTAAACACTCCTGAGTCCCTAAAAAGCGTCAAACCATCCTCTGCTAAGGCATTTTAAATCTAAATCTTATTCAGGAGGCCTTTACAATATACAAAAAGAGTTAACTTCTAGACACTCCTGAGGCACTGGCTTCCTAAGCCAGAGATTGTGGTTTCAAGTCCGGTCAAGGTTGATTACAGCATAGTGGCGCTGCGGAAGCGTGCTGAGCCCATAACCCAGAGGTCGATGGATCGAAACCATCCTCTGCTAAGGCATTTTAAATCTCAATCTTATTCAGGAGGCCTTTACAATATACAAAAAGAGTTAACTTCTAGACACTCCTGAGGCACTGGCCTCCAAAGCCAGAGATTGTGGTTTCAAGTCCGGTCAAGGTTGATTACAGCAGAGTGGCGCAGTGGAAGCGTGCTGGGCCCATAACCCAGAGGTCGATGGATCGAAACCATCCTCTGCTAAGGCATTTTAAATCTCAATCTTATTCAGGAGGCCTTTACAATACGCACAAAAAGTTAACATCTATACAGCCCTGAGGCACTGGCCTCCTAAGCCAGAGATTGTGGTTTCGAGTCCGGTCAAGGTGCACTACAGCAGAGTGGCGCAGTGGAAGCGTGCTGGGCCCATAACCCAGAGGTCGATGAATCGAAACCATCCTCTGCTAAGCCTTTTTGAAACTCAGGATGCCTTTACAATACACACAAAGAGTTAACTTCTAGACACTCCTGAGGCACTGACCTCCTAAGCCAGAGATTGTGGTTTCAAGTCCGGTCAAGGTTGATTACAGCACAGTGGCGCAGCGGAAGCTTGCTGGGCCCCTAACCCAGAGGTCGATGGATCGAAACCATCCTCTGCTAAGGCATTTTAAATCTCAATCTTATTCAGGAGGCCTTTACAATAAACAAAAAGAGTTAACTTCTAGACACTCCTGAGGCACTGGCCTCCAAAGCCAGAGATTGTGGTTTCAAGTCCGGTCAAGGTTGATTACAGCAGAGTGGCGCAGCGGAAGCGTGCTGGGCCCATAACCCAGAGGTCGATGGATCGAAACCATCCTCTGCTATGACCTTTTAACTTCTAAACACTCCTGAGTCCCTAAAAAGGGTCAAAAGCCACAAGCTGCTCGTGAAAAGCTGAGGCCAATTTGACCTCTCATAATATTCAGTCATCTAGAAGACTCTTTGTGTGCATCGTAAAGGCCTCCTGAATAAGATTGAGATATAAAAGGCCAGGGATTGTGGGTTCGAGTCCCATCTGTGGTGGATACAGCAGAGTGGAGCAGCGGAAGCGTGCTGGGCCCAGAGGTTGAAGGATTGAAACCATCCTCTGCTAAGCCTTTTTGAAATTCAGGATGCCTTTACAATACAAACAAAGAGTTAACTTCTAGACACTCCTGAGGCACTGGCCTCCTAAGCCAGAGATTGTGGTTTCAAGTCCGTACAAGGTTGATTACAGCAGAGTGGCGCAGCGGAAGCGTGCTGGGCCCATAACCCAGAGGTCGATGGATCGAAGCCATCCTCTGCTAAGGCATTTTAAATCTCAATTTATTCAGGAGGCCTTTACAATACACACAAAAAGTTAACATCTACACACCCCTGAGGCACTGGCCTCCTAAGCCAGAGATTGTGGTTTCGAGTCCGGTCAAGGTGGACTACAGCAGAGTGGCACAGCGGAAGCGTGATGGGCCCATAACCCAGCGGTCGATGGATCGAAACCATCCTCTGCTGTGGCCTTTTAACTTCTAAACACTCCTGAGTCCCTAAAAAGGGTCAAAAGCCACAAGCTGGTCGTGAAAAGCTGAGGCCAATTTGACCTCTCATAATATTCAGTCATCTAGAAGACTCTTTGTGTGCATTTTAAAGGCCTCCTGAATAAGATTGAGATATAAAAGGGCAAGCTAGCATCAGTTTTCAAGCCCCAGTGGCCTAATGGATAAGGCACTGGCCTCTTAAGCCAGGGATTGTGGGTTCGAGTCCCATCTTGGGTGAATACAGCACAGTGGCTCAGCGGAAGCGTGCTTGGGCCAGAGGTCGAACGATCGAAACCATCCTCTGCTAAGCCTTTTCGAGTCTCAGGAATCCTTTACAATACACACAAAGAGTTAACTTCTAGACACTCAAGAGGCACTGGCCTCCTAAGCCAGAGATTGTGGTTTCAACTACGGTCAAGGTTGATTGCAGCGGAAGCGTGCTGGGCCCATAACCCAGAGGTCGATGGATCGAAACCATCCTCTGCTATGACCTTTTAACTTCTAAACACTCCTGAGTCCCTAAAAAGGGTCAAAAGCCACAAGCTGGTCGTGAAAAGCTGAGGCCAATTTGACCTCTCATAATATTCAGTCATCTAGAAGACTCTTTGTGTGCATTGTAAAGGCCTTCTGAATGGATAAGGCACTGGCCTCCTAAGCCAGGGATTGTGGGTTCGAGTCCCATCTGGGGTGAATACAGCACAGTGGCTCAGCGGAAGCTTGCTGGGCCCAGAGGTCGAAGGATCGAAACCATCCTCTGCTAAGACTTTTTGAGTCTCAGGATGCCTTTACAATACACACAAAGAGTTAACTTCTAGACACTCAAGAGGCACTGGCCTCCTAAGCCAGAGATTGTGGTTTCAAGTCCAGTCAAGGTTGATTACAGCAGAGTGGCGCAGCGGAAGCGTGCAGGGCCCATAACCCAGAGGTCGATGGATCGAAACGATCCTCTGCTAAGGCATTTTAAATCTCAATCTTATTCAGGAGGCCTTTTCAATATACAAAAAGAGTTAACTTCTAGACACTGCTGAGGCACTGGCCTCCTAAACCAGAGATTGTGGTTTCAAGTCCGGTCAAGGTTGTTTACAGCAGAGTGGCGCAGCGGAAGCGTGCTGGGCCCATAACCCAGAGGTCGATGGATCGAAACCATCCTCTGCTAAGGCATTTTAAATCTCAATCTTATTCAGGAGGCCTTTACAATACGCACAAAAAGTTAACATCTATACAGCCCTGAGGCACTGGCCTCCTAAGCCAGAGATTGTGGTTTCGAGTCCGGTCAAGTTGCACTACAGCAGAGTGGCGCAGCGGAAGCGTGCTGTGCCCATAACCCAGAGGTCTATGGATCGAAGCCATCCTCTGCTAAGTCTTTTTAAATCTCAGGAGGCCTTTACAATACACACAAAGAGTTAACTTCTAGACGCTCCTGAGGCATTGTCCTGCTAAGCCAGAGATTTTGGTTTCGAATCCGATCAAGGTGGACTACAGCAGAGTGGCGCAGCGGAAGCGTGCTGGGCCCATAACCCAGAGGTCGATGGATCGAAACCATCCTCTGCTATGACCTTTTAACTTCTAAACACTCCTGAGTCCCTAAAAAGGGTCAAAAGCCACAAGCTGGTCGTGAAAAGCTGAGGCCAATTTGACCTCTCATAATATTCAGTCATCTAGAAGACTCTTTGGGTCTCATTCATGAAACATTCGTAAATATACGAGTAAATATCTGAGTGATTTGCGCGTAAAGAAAACTTCCCGAAAACTCTTCTCCTGATTCACCAAAACTTCGTAAACGTCAGATGTGTTAGTGAAATGTGTGTGTGTGTTAATGAATTCCAATCAGTCGTAAATGGGACGCGCGTGCACGCTCATTCTCAATTACCATAAATCCCGCCCATTAAATCAGACTGACAACTATATATGGGCATCATATTATGACACCAAACGAAGGATTTCAACATGTCTTCTCAAAAGCGAATGAAAAAGAAAAATTTCTCAGCTGCAGAAATTGAAGTTTTGTTATCGGAAGTTCATTCAAAACGCCACATTTTATTTTCAAGCGTACATAGTGGCGTATCAGGTCCTAAAAAAAAAGGAAGCTTGGCAGCAGATTACAGATGCTGTTAATGGAGTTTCATCTGTTAATCGAACAGTCCCAGAAGTGAAAAGAAAATGGTTCGACATGAAGCTTGACTGCAAAAAACGAATTAGTTCACTTCGGAAAAATCGTATTCAAACTGGAGGAGGACCACCATCATCATCGAGCATATCTCCATGCGATGAACGCATCATTAGCGTTATTGGCGAAACCTCTCTGTCGGGTATAATTCCCGATGGTGACAGTGATGAAACCCCTTTGCAGGAAAGCACTTCAGCACAATCAAATGGTAAGGCTTCATAATTTTTTGGGGGCCAGCTGACATGGTAAAATAACAAATAATTTTAGAGGAAGTACACAAAGCGGTTTACATTTGAGCAGATTTTACTTTTTTGTAAAGACAGACAAATGCCAACTGTGTCCGCCCGTGAGACCACCGAAGCGGCAACCGGATCCGTTCATCTTACGGCTCCTGAACCGGTATATCCAGCAGCATCCCGCAGTGTTGCCTCTGCACAGGAGACGGCTTTAAGTCAGGAAGTGCTGGATAAGCAAGACAAAATTTGTCAAGCTGTGCTGGCAATAAATGATACATTAAAAGAAATAAGTGGAAGCCTATGAGAAATATGTGATGCTATTAAACCGAAGAAATAAAGTTTACTGAAACTATTTTGTGCGCTTGCTTTTTAATGCATACATACTCTTAGAAACGTAGAATTAGTTCCTGTCGCTTTGCAATTGCAGCATGAGATATGTCTATGTGTCGGATAGGCAACCTTGGAGGCACCATACCATGATCAGGTCTAATTATATCCTCTGGGTCTGGCAGACCATGTTCCATGGCAATGTTGTGTAGAACGGAGCAGGCCATTATTATTTTGCAAACCTTTTCTGGTCTGTATAACAGTGTACCACCTGATGTGTCCAAACACCGCCAGCGCCCCTTTAAGATACTGTTTGTGCGTTCAATAACTGACCGAGATTTTGCGTGTGCTTCATTGTATGCCATCTCCTGTCGGCTTTGGGGATTTATCAATGGGGTCATAAGCCATGGTGTCAGGGGATAACCATTGTCACCTGAGTGTAGGGGAGGGGAGGGAAAGTGTCAAATATTTGTCAAATGTTGTGAATAAATAAAATTGTACATACCAATTAGCCATCCGTCTGTTACTGCACCACTGTCCAAACGTCTAGCAACTGAGCTTCTCCGAAGAATGAAACTATCATGAGTACCATTAAGTAGCGCACATTTAGCATCACAAATTAGTTGCGCATTTATGGAATGATAGTTTTTCCTATTTAGAAATGGAAATGCATCATGTGATGGTGCCTTAATGCGAATGTGTGTGCAATCAATTGCTCCTATTACGTTTGGCAGGTTTGCAATAGCAAAGAATCTTTGCTTCACCTCCAACTGATGGACAAGGTTATAGGGGAATTTTATATATTGGGGCATTAGCCCTACTATGCAATCAAGAACATCTGGGATGATGCGACTCATGGATGACTGAGATATCCCTGACCTGTCTGCAATCTCCCGCTGGAATGTTCCTGTTGCCAAAAAACCAAGCACAGACAACACCTGCAAGTGTGCTGGAATGCTGTGGGATCGTCTAGTTTGCCTTCTAAGATTGTCCTCCAATATATTGCATAAATGCAAAAGAACCTGTCTGGGTAGCCTGAAACGACTAATTAACCAGTCATCATTCTCGGCAAGTAAGTCTGCGCGGTCTCTGAAAATACGCCTTTTGCGCAGCGCTCTATCTGCCAAATCTAGCAAAAGCGCTATATCAGCCATCTTAAATGTTTCTTGTTATGCCTGATTTTGGACATTTTATGGGAAACAATTTCCGTAACAATTAAGGGGCTATTAGTTTTCCCAGAAAGCAATTAATTATTTGATTAAAGTGTTCCGTTTGCAGATCCTATTATTAGCTCGCATAATAAAAGTAAAAAGAAAAACCGTAGGCCTATGTAATTACTATATATATTTTTTTCAAAATGCTGTGTAAATATGTACCCGATTAAGGTGAATTAAAATGCAGCCGTATTAATGAGCAAAACGTTCAGATGTTAAACGCACTATTTACGCGTGGCTGGGAGCAGGTGTAGATTTCTTTCGTACCAACTAACATTTGGAAAATACGAACGTTTTAATGAATCCGAAAATTTACGCCAAAACCACTTTACACGCGATTTACACAAAAATTCGTTCTGCTCGTGTTTCATGAATGAGACCCTTTGTGTGCATTGTAAAGGCCTCCTGAATGGATAAGGCACTGGCCTCCTAAGCCAGGGATTGTGGATTCGAGTCCCATCTGGGGTGAAAACAGCACAGTGGCTCAGCGGAAGCGTGCTGGGCCCTGAGGTTGAAGGATCGAAACCATCCTCTGCTAAGCCTTTTTGAATCTCAGGATGCCTTTACAATACACACAAAGAGTTAACTTCTAGACACTCCTGAGGCACTGGCCTCCTAAGCCAGAGATTGTGGTTTCAAGTCCGGTCAAGGTTGGTTACAGCAGAGTGGCGCAGCGGAAGCGTGCTGGGCCCATAACCCAGAGGTCGATGGATCGAAACCATTCTCTGCTAAGGCGTTTTAAATCTCAATCTTATTCAGGAGGCCTTTACAATACGCACAAAAAGTTAACATCTATGCACCCCTGAGGCTCTGGCCTCCTAAGCTAGAGATTGTGGTTTTGAATCTGGTCAAAGGTGATTACAGCAGAGTGGCGCAGCGGAAGCGTGCTGGGCCCATAACCCAGAGGTCGATGGATCAAAACCATCCTCTGCTATGACCTTTTAACTTCTAAACACTCCTGAGTCCCTGAAAAGGGTCAAAAGCCACAAGCTGGTCATGAAAAGCTGAGGCCAATTTGACCTCTCATAATAATCAGTCATCTAGAAGACTCTTTGTGTGCATTGTAAAGGCCTCCTGAATGGATAAGGCACTGGCCTCCTAAGCCAGGGATTGTGGGTTTGAGTCCCATCTGGGGTGAATACAGCACAGTGGCTCAGCGGAAGCGTGCTGGGCCCGGAGGTCGAAGGATCGAAACCATCCTCTGCTAAGCCTTTTTGAGTCTCAGGATGCCTTTACAATACACACAAAGAGTTAACTTCTAGACACTCCTGAGGCACTGGCCTCCTAAGCCAGAGATTGTGGTTTCAATTCCGGTCAAGGTTGATTACAGCAGAGTGGCGCAGCGGAAGCGTGCTGGGCCCATAACCCAGAGGTCGAAGGATCGAAACCATCCCCTGCTAAGGCATTTTAAATCTCAATCTTATTCAGGAGGCCTTTACAATATACAAAAAGAGTTAACTTCTAGACACTCCTGAGGCAATGGCCTCCTAAGCCAGAGATTGTGGTTTCAAGTCCGGTCAAGGTTGATTACCCCAATTTTACAGTCTCTGCACTGGCTACCTATTATGTTCCGTATCGGTTACAAATTATCATTACTTAACTATAAGGCCCTTAATGGTTTAGCTCCTGCGTACCTAACTAGCCTTCTACCACGTTACAACCCATCACGCACCCTAAGGACACAAAACACTGGACTTTTGGTCATTCCTAGGATAGCAAAGTCCACTAAAGGAGGTAGAGCTTTCTCACATTTGGCTCCCAAACTCTGGAATAGCCTTCCTGATAATGTTCGGGGTTCAGACACACTCTCTCTGTTTAAATCTAGATTAAAAACACATCTCTTTCGCCAAGCATTCGAATAATGTATCTTTTAAATTGTGAGTGTAGTTACATCTGATCAAAGGTGCTTTTTTATTCATTAGCTTGGGTTAAACTAATTTTACTTTGTTGGATCAGCAGCTATGCTAATGATGTCTGTATTTTGTTTCTATGTTTCGCCACGGGATTTACATCCCGTGGTAACTAGGATTTACACAAGCTCCAGTCTGGATCCAGAACACCTGAGAAGAGATGATGCTGACCCTCAGAGGACCTCAGATGATGCTAACCCTGAATCAACAAACAGAACTAACAATTATTGCTAAATGTGTGACTGAATCATATAATAACTTAATTAATAATATTGATAGTTCATCGTCTAGCTGACTACGTCTTGTATTATTATTATTATTATTTTTATTTTTTCTAAAATCCTGTCAAATGTGCACAAACTACTAGCTACTACTAAATATTGTAGAAACATAATTTTCTGTAAAGTTGCTTTGTAACGATTTGTTTTGTAAAAAGCGCTATACAAATAAACTTGAATTGAATTGAATTGAATTGAATTGAATTGAATTACAGCAGAGTGGCACAGCGGAAGCGTGCTGGGCCCATAACCCAGAGGTCGATGGATCGAAACCATCCTCTGCTATGACCTTTTAACTTCTAAACACTGCTGAGTCCCTAAAAAGGGTCAAAAGCCACAAGCAGGTTGTGAAAAGCTGAGGCCAATTTGACCTCTCATAATATTCAGTCATCTAGAAGACTCTTTGTGTGCATTTTAAAGGCCTCCTGAATGGATAAGGCACTGGCCTCCTAAGCCAGGGATTGTGGGTTCGAGTCCAATCTGGGGTGAATACAGCAGAGTGGAGCAGCGGAAGCGTGCTGGCCCCAGAGGTTGAAGGATCGAAACCATCCTCTGCTAAGTCTTTTTGAATCTCAGGATGCCTTTACAATACACACAAAGATTTAACTTCTAGACACTCCTGAGGCACTGGCCTCCTAAGCCAGAGATTGTGGTTTCAAGTCCGGTCAAGAATGATTACAGCAGAGTGGCGCAGCGGAAGCGTGCTGGGCCCATAACCTAGAGGTTGATGGATCGAATCTATCCTCTGCTAAGGCATTTTAAATCTCAGTCTTATTCAGGAGGCCTTTACAATACGCACAAAAAGATAACATCTATACACCCCTGAGGCACTGGCCTCCTAAGCCAGAGATTGTGTTTTCGAGTCCGGTCAAGAATGATTACAGCAGAGTGGCGCAGCGGAAGCGTGCTGGGCCCATAACCTAGAGGTTGATGGATCGAATCCATCCTCTGCTAAGGCATTTTAAATCTCAATCTTATTCAGGAAGCCTTTATTATACACACAAAGGGTCTCATTCATGAAACACGAGCAGAACGAATTTTTGTGTAAATCGCGTGTAAAGTGGTTTTGGCGTAAATTTTCGGATTCATTAAAACGTTCGTATTTTCCAAATGTTAGTTGGTACGAAAGAAATCTACACCTGCTCCCAGCCACGCGTAAATAGTGCGTTTAACGTCTGAACGTTTTGCTCATTAATACGGCTGCATTTTAATTCACCTTAATCGGGTACATATTTACCCAGCATTTTGAAAATAATATTATATATATTAATTACATACGGTTTTTCTTTTAACTTTTATTATGAGAGCCAGTAATAGGATCTGTAATATGCTGCCAAACTTCCTTTTTTAGGACCTGATACGCCACTAGTACGCTTGAAATAAAATGTGGCATTTTGAATGAACTTCTGATAATAAAACTTCAATTTCTGCAACTGAGAAATGTTTCTTTTTCAGTCGCTTTTGAGAAGACATGTTGAAATCCTTCGTTTGGGGTCATAATATGATGCTCATATATAGTTGTCAGTCGGATTTAATGGGCGGAATTCATGGTAATTGAGAGTGAGCGTGCACGCACGTCCCATTTACGACTGATTGGAATTCATTAACACACACACATTTCACTATCACATCTGACGTTTACGAAGTTTTTGTGAATCAGGAGAAGAGTTTTCGGGAAGTTCTCTTTACGCGCAAATCACTCAGATATTTACTCGTATATTTCCGAATGTTTCATGAATGAGACCCAATGAGTTAACTTCTTTACACTCCTGAGGCACTGGTCTCCTAAGCCAGAGATTGTGGTTTCAATTCCAGTCAAGGTTGATTACAGCAGAATGGTGCAGCGGAAGCGTGCTGGGCCCATAACCCAGAGGTCGATGGATCAAAACCATCCTCTGCTAAGGCATTTTAAATCTCAAACTTATTCAGCAGGCCTTTACAATACACACAAAGAGTTAACTTCTATGCACCTTTGAGGCACTGGCCTCATAAGCCAGAGATTGTGGTTTCGAGTCCGGTCAAGGTTTATTACAGCAGAGTGGCGCAGCGAAAGCGTGCTGGCCCCATAACCCCAGAGGTCGATGGATCGAAACCATCCTCTGCTAAGGCATTTTAAATCTCAATCCTATTCAGGAGGCCTTTCCAATACACACAAAAAGTTAACTTCTATACTTCCCTGAGGCACTGGCCTCCTAAGCCAGAGATTGTGGTTTCGAGGCCGGTCAACGGTTATTACAGCAGAGTGGCGCAGCGGAAGCGTGCTGGGCTCATAACCCAGAGGTCGATGCATCGAAATCATCCTCTGCTAAGGCATTTTAAATCTCAATCTTATTCAGGAGGCCTTTACAATACACACAAAGAGTTAACTTCTTTATACTCCTGAGACACTGGCCTCCTAAGCCAGAGATTGTGGTTTCAATTCCAGGCAAGGTTGATTACAGCAGAGTGGCGCAGCGGAAGCGTGCTGGGCCCATAACCCAGAGGTTGATGGATTGAAACCATCCTCTGCTATGACCTTTTAACTTCTAAACACTCCTGAGTCCCTAAAAATGGTCAAAAGCAATAGTCTGGTCGTGACAAGCTGAGGCCAATTTGACCTCTCATAATAGTCAATCATCTTGAAGACTCTTTGTGTGTATTGTAAAGGCCTCCTGAATAAGATTGAGATTTAAAAGGGCAACTTAGCAATTATTTTAAAGCCCCAGTGGCCTAATGGAGAAGGCACTGGCCTCCTAAGCCAGCGATTGTGGGTTCAAGTCCCATCTGGAATGAATACAGCAGAGTGGAGCAGTGGAAGCTTGCTGTGCCCAGAGGTCGATGGATTGAAACCATCCTCTGCTAAGTCTTTTTAAATCTCAGGAGGCCTTTACAATACACACAAAGAGTTAACTTCTAGACACTCCTGAGGCACTGTCCTCTTAATCCAGAGATTGTGGTTTCGAATCCGGTCAAGGGTGTTTACAGCTGAGTAGCGCAGCGGAAGTGTGCTGGGCCCATAACCCAGAGGTCGATGGATTGAAACCATCCTCTGTTAAGGCATTTTAAATCTCAATCTTATTCAGGAGGCCTTTACAATACACACAAAGAGTCTTTTAGATGACTGACTATTATGAGAGGTCAGATCTTTAAATAGCCCTCTCTTCGCAGCAGTCTTCGCTTACGGCCATACCAACCTGAGGGCGCTAGAGAGCTACAGGTAGTGTTGGCTGCAGTTGGGAGAGGAAGGCTCTCCTCCATTTAGATTTTTCTGTTAGTGTTTGTTTTGTGAGTTGTTTTTGGAGTTTTAGTTTATTTTTTGTGTGTTTTTTTCAGTTTTAAACCACCTAACAGCAGCATCTTGCTGGCTGGAGGGTGGTTAATAGTTTTATTTTGGTGTTTTTGTACAATGGATGGATGACACTGGACTGGCTGGAGAGACACGCATGGCAAACGACACTGGACTGGCTGGAGAGAGACGCATGGCAAACGACACTGGACTGGCTGGAGAGAGACGCATGGCAAACGACACTGGACTGGCTGGAGAGAGACGCATGGCAAACAACACTGGACTGGCTGGAGAGGGACGCATGGCAAACGACACTGGACTGGAGTATCGACAACGAGCAGGACACGGTAAAAATCAAGATGCAAGACATACATGTGGTGAAAGGAAATACTTTAAAGGAGGCAACTGTGATTGTGAATGTGGAGAATGTAAGTGAGGTGAGAGCTGTGGATATTATTAAAGCGGTGACAGACAAATGTGGATATGGTAAAATCTTAGCACTGAGGCCAAGACAAGGAAAGGAATATGAACTGACAATGGAAAAAGAAGAAACTTGTGATGAACTGACTGAGGGATTGTTAATTAAAGGAGTGAACTGTGAGATAAAGAAAATGCAAAACAGAGATTATGTTGTCTCTTTCATGCATCTGCCCGTCTACCTTGCTGATGAATAGATTTTAAATAAACTGGAGGTTTGGGGGGTTTCCCCAATTTCCAAAATAAAGCGGCGTGTTTATCCGGGCACCAGCATCGAGGATGGGACAAGATATGTAAAGGCGCGGTTTTCGAAAGAGGTGGCCTCCCTACCGTACAGCACAAAAATAGAAACGGCAGAGGGCCCACAATACTTTAGGGTGATGCACAGCCATCAGGTGAAGACTTGTCGGCTGTGCATGAGCCCAGATCATGTGGTGAAGGACTGCCCGGAGTTTAAGTGCCATAAATGCGAGGAAAGAGGCCACTTCGCGAGAAACTGCAATGCTGTGACGTGCCCGGAGTGCAATTTGGTTTTAAATAAGTGTAAGTGTTGGATGCAGGGTGAGGAGGAGGAGCAGCAGCAGGTGGGCGGGCAGGTGCATGAAAGAGACAACGAGCAGCGAGACGTTGGAGAAAGAGTACATGGTAAAGGACTGGAATTAAATAAGGATATAAATCAACAGAAAGAGTATACCAAACTGATCATACAAACACAACAGGATAGGAGAATTTGGACACAGATGGATTTGACGGACAGCTTGCAAAATGCTTTGGATAATGTGGAACTGGTTGATGAAAGGAATAAAGTACTGCATGATGCACAACAGGAGGGAATTGTATGTACACCGATGGATGTGACGGACAGTGTGCAAAAGGAGATGGGCGCGGTAGAAATTAATGATGCTACAAAAGAGTGTGAACAAGGAAAAGAAAATGAGGAGACGCAGGGGAAATCATCGAAAAGAAGAAGATCTGTAAAGGTACTGCCCAATCTTGATACTGCAAATAAAAGAATGCTTAAAGAAGATGGGATTGAGTGTGCAAATAAGTATGAGCTGCTAAAGGGTTTGGAGGAGATGGACTGAGTTTATGGGTTTTATGCTTGTTTTTATATGTTTTATGCTTTTAAGAATTGTTACTTTTAATGCTAGAGGGCTTTCGAACGTAGGGAAATTTGAAAAAGTGAAAGAAATGTGTAAAGGACAGGATGTGATTTTATTACAAGAAACTAACTGGAGGGAAGAGTACATGACTGAAATAAGGAAAAGGTGGAGTGGAGACATTTTTTATAACAATGGTGATGGGAGGCTGGGAAGAGGAGTTGTGATTTTAATAAAAGAAAACTGTGGGGTTTCATGTAAAACAATATATAATGACATAGATGGGAAATGTATTGCTGTTGAAATGGAGTATGAGGAGAAAAAAAAATATTGTAGTTAATATTCATGCACCGACTGTAGAGAGTGAAAAGAAGGAATATTTTAATGTGTTAAGAGATTTTTTTAAAAAGCATAAAGAAGTTATTATGATGGGTGATTTTAATACTGTTTTCAGTAAATTAGAAATGGGTGAGGGAATGGTTTTTAAAAATGATAAAGGAAGAAAAGAACTGAAATTATTAATGGAAGAAAATAATATGATTGATGTATGGAGAGAAAGAAATGAAAAAAAGAAAGAATATTCAAGGAGGCAATTAGTAGGGAATTTTATGTGTAAAACTAGGTGTTAATTGATTGATTGGTTAAATGAGTATGCTCCCAATTATTGTAGGTTCCTCTCAGGTGTGTTTGTCATGTGTCCATGCCATGTGATGTTCTATTTAAGCAGCACCTGTACCAATAAACAAATGACTGTGTTCTCACTGCAACCTGTGTGAAGCCTGTTTGTCTTTAGCCGGTATCTAGCCAAACTCTGAACTTAACAGGTTATGGGCCCAGATACGCTGACGTTTGTGCAGATACGGCGTGAGTAAGAAGGCAGTTTGTACATTTAAATTTGGGTCTCAATGTTTGGAGTACAAGCACCATGAGCGAAAGGACAAATTCACGTTGGTCTCATCTTGTGTTTGACGGAGACGAAAAGAATTATGAACTGTGGGAGACAAAGTTTTTGGGCCATCTATGGTTGCAGAAATTGAAGGACATAATTTTGAATGGGCCCGCCGTGGGTGCGGATGCAGACGCACTGGCTGAGGATGCATCAAAGAATGCTGAAGCATATGCTGAACTGATCCAATTCCTCGATGACAAAAGTTTGTCCCTGGTCATGCGAGAGGCTGCGGATGACGGGCGTGGAGCACTCAAGATCTTGCGGGATTATTATGCTGGTAAGGGTAAGCCCCGCATTGTGAGTCTCTACACAGAATTGACTTCCCTGCAAAAGCTGAGTGGTGAGAGTGTGACTGACTATGTCATACGTGCTGAGACCTCAATCACAGCGCTGAGGAATGCTGGAGAAGTATTGAGTGATGGACTATTAGTTGCAATGGTTTTGAAAGGGGCTGCCAGAATCATTCAAGCCTTTTTCCATTTTTGTCACGCAAAATGATGAGACTCTTTCTTTTGCGGATTTTAAGACAAAATTGCGGAGCTATGAGAGCACTGAAGGTATGCGCACAGCTGTGGCCGAAGACAATGTTATGGGGGCCCGGGCACATTCAAGGAAGGCCAGTGGACCAGCAGGTGTAAGGGTGCGGAGCACTGAAAGTGGGGACATTGAGTGTTTCCGTTGTGGCCAGAGAGGACACAAGGCAAGACAATGTCAGCGTGATCAACAGTGGAACAGTCAGGGTAAACGTACCACATGGCGAGGAGGATGGAAACAACAATGGCAGGATGATAAACATGGGGTGTATGAAGAGACCGACAATACTTTTGCCTTCAAGTTGATGACCAGTGATTGTCAGCCAGGGAGCGATGTCACCCGAAAGGGGTTGATGGTGGATACTGGTGCAACATCGCATATCATCACTGATCTAGCTAAGTTTAAGAGCTTCGACGACAAATTCCAGGCCGAGACGCACTGTGTGGAGTTGGCTGATGGCACAAGGTGCAAGGGGGTCGCGGAGCGCAGAGGAGAAGCAGAGGTATGTCTGGTCGACAGTAGAGGGCAACACCTCAGTGCCACACTGAAGCAGGCGCTGTACATCCCCTCCTATCCCCAAGACATTTTCTCTGTGAGAGCTGCAACTTCCAGCGGGGCAACAGTGATCTTTAAAGAGGGTGAGGATGTCCTGCAGTATAAAGACGGTACACGTTTTCTTATTCATGAACATAACAGGCTGTTCTATTTGCCTACTGTGCTAGTAAACAATGACTGTGATAATCAATGTATGAGTTGTCATGATATTCAGAAGTGGCACGAGATTTTGGGACACTGCAATTTTAATGATGTTCAGAAGTTAGAGAATGTTGTGGATGGTATGTCAATTAAGGGTAAAGTACCCAAGTCTATGCAATGTGATGTGTGTGTCCAAGGTAAATTCACTCAGAGTAGGAACAGAAAGCCTGATGTGAGAGCCAAGTCACCTCTAGAGTTGATACACACTGACTTGGCAGGCCCCATTGACCCAAAGTCCAGAGAAGGGTATTGGTACACACTTTCCTTTACTGATGACCACTCAAGTGCAGTGTTCGTGTACTTTCTGAAGTATAAAAGTGACACAGTGGATGCAACAGAGAGGTTCCTAGCTGACATAGCCCCATATGGGAACGTTACATGTATCAGGTCTGATAATGGTGCTGAATTTACTGGACAGGGTTATCAAGTATTACTTCGCAGGAACCGAATCAGACATGAGACCTCAGCACCATACTCCCCACACCAGAATGGAACTGCTGAGCGTAACTGGAGAACTCTTTTTGATATGGCTAGATGTATGCTCTTAGAAAGTCAGTTACCCAAGGAGCTATGGCCGTATGCGGTCCAGACAGCAGCGGTGGTGAGGAATAGATGTTTTAACAACCGCACCAAACAGACACCTTATTTTATGCTGACAGGAAAGACACCCAATATGTCCAGGATGCAGAAGTTTGGTACTGTGTGTTTTACATATAGGCAGGACAGGAAGAAGCTAGACTCAAAGTCTGACAAAGGCATCTTTGTTGGATACGATAAGAACAGCCCAGCCTATATGGTCTATTATCCTGACAGTAGAAAGGTGATGAAACACAGGTTGGTGAGGTTTATGTCCAATATTGAGGGACAAGAGACGGATGACGTGTCTGATGATGACACTGATATGCGTTATAGCACAACCAGACCTGACCCTGATAAACCCAAGCAGTGTGACATTCTAGAGAATAGGCTAGGCCCAAGCCATATAAGCCTACAGTCAGCCGAGGTTAAGCCAGAATCACATTCTCCAGATACCCTGAGTAGAGAGAGGAGATACCCTGGTAGAGAAAGAAGGAGGCCTGATTTCTATGGCGTAGAGAGTGATCAGGTGCAGATCAGCATTGATTATTGCTATAAGATGGTTTCCAATGTACCTCAGACTTTTAGAGAAGCTGTGACTTCATCCAACTCAAGGGAGTGGATTGATGCAATGGATGAGGAAATGAAATCACTGAGGGATAACACCACATTTACTTTGACCAACCTACCTGAGGGCAAGAAAGCAGTGGGGGTAGATGGGTGTATGCTATCAAAACCAATGCTGATGGATCTGACAAATATAAAGCTCGCTATGTCGCCAAGGGGTATAGTCAGGAGTTGGGTGTAGATTATGGAGAAACTTTTTCTCCTACTGCCAACCTTACCAGTGTGAGAGTGTTGATGCAGAAAGCTGCTCAGGAGAATTTAATTCTCCATCAGATGGATGTTAAAACCGCTTACTTGCATGCACCGATTGATTATGAAATTTATATGGAACAGCCAGAGGGGTATGATGTAAAGACAAATGAGAAGATGGTGTGTAAACTGGAGAAATCATTGTATGGGCTAAAACAATCAGGTCGAAACTGGAACAAAATGTTACATAACTATCTGTGCGAAAACATCTTTGTGCAAAACCCAGCTGATAATTGTGTTTACAAGAGAGAAACAGAACATGGGAAAGTGATAATATTGATATGGGTTGATGACTTGGTTATTGCTGCCAGTGATGAGAGCGCTTTAAAAACTGTCAAAGAGATGCTTACTGAGAAATTCCACATGAAAGATTTGGGAAAACTGAAGAATTTTCTAGGTATCACTTTTGATCAGTGTGATGGGGGTGTGACTATGTCACAGCAGAGTTATGTTGGGAAACTGCTGGAAAGATTTGACATGCAAGATTGTAAACCCAGGTCGACACCTTGTGAACCAAAGTTGAATTACACTGATGGTAATGCAAATGAGAGGTGGTGGGTAGTTTAATCTACCTAACCTCATGCACTAGACCTGATTTGAGTTATGTTGTTAGCAAATTGTCCCAGTATTTCAGTGAGCCAACGGAAGAGCAGTGGATAACTGTAAAGCATGTACTGAAATATCTGAAAGGTACAAATGACAAGATGCTTTGTTACAAGAAATGTGATGAAGGGTTAAGGTTGATGACTTATAGTGATGCAGATTGGGCAGGTGATGAAAATGACCGATGTAGTACATCTGGTTACTGTGTTAGCCTATGTAAGAATGGTCCTCTGATTTCTTGGAAGACCAAAAAGCAGCCAACTGTAGCATTATCAACATGTGAGGCTGAGTACATGGCCTTAGCTGCCACTATACAAGAGTGTTTGTACTTGAAACAATTGGTTGAACATCTTGATGATTACCAGTATGGTGTACCTATGATTTATGAAGATAACCAAGGTACAATTGCATTGGCAAAGAATCCTGTAAGCAGACAGAGATGCAACCTGTGTGAAGCCTGTTTGTCTTTAGCAGGTATCTAGCCAAACTCTGAACTTAACACTAGGATTGATTTTATTTTATGTACAAGGAACATTGAAGGTTTTATCGGTAATATTAAATATGAGGAATCAAGCTTAAGTGACAATAAACCACTTTTTATACAAGTAGACTGGAGTTCAGTGAAAAGAGGGCCGGGTGTATGGGTTTTAAATGTAGAGGTTTTGAAGAATGAGGAGTATGTGTTAAGTATTAAAGAAATTATTGAAAAAGAAAAGGAGAATGAAATGTACAGTGAAGATAAAAGGATATGGTGGGAAAATGTTAAATATTTAGTAAAAAAATTCACAAAGTATTACAAATTAATACAGATGTGTAAGAGGAAGAAGGAGAGAGAAATAAGAGAAAAATTGGAAAATGAATTAAATGAGAATGGGAAAGATATACAAAAATAAAAGAATTGGAGGGATTATTGAAAGACATGGAAGAGAAAAAATATGAAGGTGCAAGACTAAGGAGTAAAGCTAAATATACTGTGGAGGGTGAAAAATGTACAAAGTTTTTCTTTGATCTAGAAAAAACAAGAGGGAAAGCTGGAATGATTAAAGAAATAAGAGGGGAAAATTGTGTAGTGGTGGAAACAAATGAGGAAATATTAAAAGAAGTAAAAGAATATTATGAAAATCTGTTTAGTGCTGAGGGGTTGAAAGAAGAAGAGAAATTGGAGTTACTAAATCAAATAAAACCAACAGTAGGAGAAGTAGACAAAAAAGAGTGTGATGAAGAGATAAGAGAAGAAGAGATAAAAAGAGCAATAAGTGAATTAAACAAAAATAAAAGACCAGGTATAGATGGTTTGGGGAGTGAATTTTATATCGTTTTTAAAGATTTTATAACCAGTATTTTAAAAGAAGTATATGAAGATACTTTTAAGAAAGAGGAAATGAATCAGAGAATGGGGATGGGATTAATAAAGTTGATATATAAAAGAAAAGGAGATAAAGTAGACTTAAAAAATTATAGACCAATTACAATGCTGAATACAGATCTGAAAATTTTAACAAAAGTTTTAGCCAATAGATTGAAAGAGGTAATGCCAACTATAATTGAAACAAATCAAGTGTATGGAGTAAAAGGGAAAGATATAGCGGAAACAACTTTAAGTATAATTGTTAAATAAGATATATGAAAGAAAAAAAAAAAGGATATGTTATTAGTTTGGATTTCGAAAAGGCCTTTGATAGAGTGGAGCATGAATATTTATTTGGAATTTTAAGAAGGTACGGGTTTGGGGAAAATTTTGTCAAGTGGATTACAATTTTATATAGGGGAGCAATAACAAGAATACAGTGTAACGTTTTTTTAACAGAATGTTTTTAAATTACTAGGTCAATAAGACAAGGATGTCCATTATCAGCGCTTTTATATTCTTTAGTTGCAGAACCATTGGGATTAGCTGTTAAAATAGATGAAGACATAAGAGGTATAAACATTGAAGGAAGTGGGGGAAATGAAAAAAATATTTCAATATGCAGATGATTCAACAATAATAGTTAAAGATATAGAGAGTGTTAATAAAGTAATGGAAGTAGTACAGATGTTTTGTAGGGGATCAGGAGGCAAGTTAAATGAAGAAAAAAAACAACATGTGAGATTTGGAGGACTAAATGTTTTAACGGATTATTTTCATTTTAAAGAAACAAAAGAAATAAGGGTTTTAGGTATTCTAATGGGAAAAGACGAAAGGAATGTTAAAGAAAAAATGTGGGAAGAAATAGTAGGAGGAATTGAAAGAAGGTTAAATTTTTGGAAATTGAGGACTTTAAGTTTAAAAGGGAAGGTTTTAATTTTAAATGTGTTAATGGTGTCAAAGTTGGGGTATGTTTTATATGTGACTGCTATGCCAGTGTGGGTGGAGAAAAGGTTGAAAAAATGTTTTTTAGATTTTTTATGGAATAGTAAACCGTCAAGAAGTGCAGATAGTACATTAATAGGAGAAGTAGGGAAAGGAGGGATGGGATTAATTGACGTTGAACAGAGAAAAAATAGCTTGAGAATTAAAATAGTAAAAAAATATCTAGATGATGGTCACAAAACTGCATGGAAAAAGACAATGGAATATTTTTTAAACAAATGTGGGGATTTTAACATGGGGGATGGAATTTTATGGATGAAAACGAAGAATTGGATGACAGAAAGATTACCAGAGTTTTATAGAGAAATGTTTAGTGCCTGGGGAAAATTTTTAGACAAAGTAGAGTATGATCCA
Organism: Carassius gibelio; assembly: GCF_023724105.1. Lineage (NCBI taxonomy): Eukaryota > Metazoa > Chordata > Actinopteri > Cypriniformes > Cyprinidae > Carassius > Carassius gibelio. The sequence goes on along the minus strand of NC_068379.1, from coordinate 2,046,017 downwards.
CATGAGAGAGAAAACATTTTAAATCAACCTCTGTTTTTAAACAAAAACATTTTAAAACAAGACAAAGAATTGTTTTTAAAGAAATGGTTGGAAGTGGGGATAACAAGAGTCAGAGATGTTTTATATGAATTTAAAGAAGGATTTTTACCGACACAATTTATTGTGGATGCAATGGAAGAGGCAAAAGAAGATTACAGTGAACAAGAAATAAAAAATAAATATGAAATCATTAAAAATGCAATACTTAAAGAGTGGATTAAAAGAATAGAAAGTATGGAAGGAGAGCCAGAGAAATGTATTAATGTGAAATTAGGGGAAAAACTGTATGATTTTAAGGAATGTACTGTGAAAATGATTTATTGTGCTTTTAGAGATGATGTTTTTAAAGAGCCGATTGTAAATGGATACTGGGTGCAGAAATTCAAAGATTTTAAAAAAGAGTGTATATGGAGAAACATGACGGGGAAATGTGTGGAAACAAAATTGGAATGTTTGGAGTATTTTATAAGGCATAAAGTGGTTTTTACTGATGTTATTTTAAATAAAATAGGAATGGAAGAAAATGCTCTGTGTAAAGTGTGCCAGGAAGAAGAAGAGGGGATTTTACATATGTTTTTACATTGCAGAGAGCTGGAGGACTTTTTAAGGAAATGTAAATGTTTAATTAAAGATGTGACTGAGGAGTGGGATGAAAATGTGATGGAATGGAACAGAGTTGTGATGTTTGGTTGGGAAAAAAAAAGTGTAAAAACAAAAGTTTCATCAATCTGTGTGTAATGCTAATGAAAAGTGCAATATGGGACAGAAGAACTGTGGCTAAAAAGGAAAAAATTGTGTTGGATGTTTGGAGTGTGTTTAAAAGAAAAACAGAATTATATATTGAAAGACTGTATGTGTACTTTAAAGGTGTAAATATGTTAGACTCTTTATGATGTTTTTACCCCAAAAGTTTGTTGTGTTTTAAACGTTTTAATGTGGAAATTTTTTAAATTATCGATGTAAAGGAAAGATGTGTAATGTAGAGATGTGTAAAGACGATGTTCTGTATTTTCTATTTGACTGTGTTTAATCTATTGTATTTTATGGATAGAAATTTCTTAATTAAAAAAAAAAAAAAAAGGCTATGCCCGATCTCGTCTGATCTCAGAAGCTAAGTAGGTTTGGGCCTGGTTAGTACTTGGATGGGAGACCGCCTGGGAATGGCTCATGACCCCCCCAAGTACATATATCTCAAACCTGGGATGGATCGAAAATGATCAAAATGGATGGTGCCACCTGGTGGTCAAAGTGTTATTTACAGAAATTGTCATGTACAAGGCCTAGTTTATTGAAATCCTGATTGTTTTATTATTTTCATAGTTTGAGTTGATGTAGCTGATGAGATTCATATAGTCAAGTGGAAAAGTGTGCAATTGTTACATTTTTGGGCTGAATTAAGAAATATGTGTACACATCATCAAAGACATCAGAGCCGTTCACAGAACTCATTTTTGTGACCACCCAGGGGGTACAGCCAGCGCACGGTGGGGTGTGTTCACACCTCTGGTAGTGACGGAGAAGAAACAAGGACTTCTAGTTGCTCTGATGGGTTTCAAAAGGGATGGGATAGTGTAAAAAAAACACAAGCATTCAGAGACTCCAAAATACTTGAAATACTTTTACAACTTTTATTTTTCACCCAGATTGTGTTTCATTTAAAAGGCAATGCATGGCACAAGTAAACAAGATCTGTTTGGTTTAAAGCTCGCTCACCACAACAAGGTACAGATCTACGAGCGAGAACACGAGAGACAAACATTTACTACCATTTGCAAACATTTTGTTAAACATGGAAGCTGACAGACATACAAACATCACAAGGACACGCACACATAAATAACATTAATAATAATCAAAAACACTTAATTAAAAACACAAACTTTTGATTTGTACAGGCCCAAGCCCAATAAAGAACAGGATTATCCAAAGACTCAGGTCACTAATCAACAAATAAAGTGTTTTCTTTGGCAATTTTTTGTTAAACATGAAGCAGACAAAGACATACAAACAACACACGACAAAAACAAATATTATCTGAACATGAACAATCACTTAAGGGTTATGAAAACTGATTGTGTTAGATCAGAACTGATTAAGGCTAAAATGATTGAGGTTAGATTGGCCTTGATATTGAACATAGGCCAGAACATGTTTGTATATAAAAAAAAGATACTACAAAGTGCATTTTAAGAGCAACATAAATAATAATAAAAAACAAACAAGAACATTCTAAAGTAAAACTGGAAAGTGCATTTTTTGAACTTTTGAACTATATAAATAAATTGTTTTTGTTTGTTTGATTGTGTTTCAAAGTGCTTCAAGTACAATCTAACAAACAAACAAGCCTCTTTCTCTCTCCTACAGATGGCACAGGAGAAGTGGCATCACACAGGTATGTTATTTACACAGTTATTTACACAGAACCAGCAGTATGGGTGCTGCCGACACAGTGGGTGGTCCATAGGTGGACGCAGCAGGCCTTGGCCGAGTGGAGGAGGACGACGCTGTGGGCTGAACGGGCCAGTTCACAGGCACAGGCTCTGGCTCTTCAACAAATAATCTGGAAATAAAATAAAATACACATGTAATGAGTATTGATATGATGTGTGTGCTATTTGCTTTCCACAGCCAACAGGTGAAACAAAGTGCTTATGACAACTTACCCCCGCGTCTCACCACGCCTTTTTCCAGCCTCGTGATGAACGTGCTGGTACTGGACCTGAGGCCGGTCTGGCGGTGGGAGGGATGTTGGTAGCGCAGGAGCTTCCGGGAATGGTGCGTCCGACAGCACTTTCAGGTGAGGCGTCACCTTCGGCAGTACCGTCGCCCCGTAGTTGGCCTTTTTCTCCTCCCTGGCAGCGAAGGTCGAGATGGACTTGGCGTTCAAGTTGAGCAGTGGAATGGCGAGACCGCCGAGGATGGGGTCGTCTTGAACTCAGTCTGCAATCCTCTTATACTGTCCCTTCAAAGAAGCCGTGACCTTGCTGGGGGAGGTGAGCTGATTGGCCGGCGCTCGGTTCTTCAGCATCTTGAGGAGGAGGTATCTTGGGATCCAGCCATGTAGGGTCATCAACGGTGCTGGGGGCCTCTGCAACAGACTTTGCTGCCTCTGTACACTGCAGCCTGGCCTCTCCTTGCCGGTACAAAACGATGTTGGGGTACTGGTGTTGCTGTTGATGGCTGACCAGCGATGATTTGGTGGTCAAGCTCTTCCTGCAGACATCACAGTCAAAGGTCTCCCTGGCGACGGCATAGATCTTCAGATGCCTCGTCAGGTTGGACTTTTCAGTGAAAGTCTTGTGGCACACGCTGCACCGATGTCTAGGCTTCTCCATGTTTCATCTGGTACAGTAAAACATGAAAAAATGAGTAAAACTAAAAGCAGATGAGGGCTTAAATACATTTTTATAGACCCTGCAGCCCTAGTAAAAGTAGTAACCAAAAACAGCCCATTCATTCATCACTTTGTTTTTAGCATGCAAATAGCAGTTGACATGCTTACATTTCTAAAGCATATTTACACATCGAATTTCAACTCCACACTGTTGTAACACTATCTCTTTCATGGTCTTAAAGGTGCCATCTGTAATGTTTGGCAAAAAAAATCAAGTCATACTCCACATTCCATACCAGATGGGGGCAGTATGCCTCAATAAAGTGAATTGGTCTACTCTAGAGTAACAAACGACAACACAGTACTTTCACAACAACACTACAGCCATAGCCTCTCTTGCTCTTGCTGCTCTTGCCGCTCTGCTCACGATGCTGCAGAAAGATTTGTGAGCGTTCAGACGCTCTAACGTAGATCGAATGCTTATTTTGTAATTAAAGCGGCCGCAAAGCAAACAAGCTTGTTGATCTCGTGCAGACTAACCACAAGGAGTTAGAACCTCATTAAATATTGTTGTGGACGAAATTTTAGGATCCTTTACTTAAAATGAACAATCTCAGACACCTTGGTCCATGTATCACTTTTAATAAATTTTTTTATGTCCCTGTAGGCAAATGGACACATCATAGATTAATACAAACGCTAAACAGCAATAATCAACCTGTCCTTTATTCTGCTTGAGAACTAATGTGCCAACTCTCAAGCATTCACCGTGAGACACACGCAATTGACTCTTTTCACACGCTTTCACGCCACACATCAATTTTTTCACGCACGGAAAAACCACGAAGCAAAGAGGACACGGAGACCAACAGACTAGACAGAGCAGGTTAGTTATGATACATAGGGCTGTGCAAAAAATCGAATGCGATTTTCATGCACCTCTCATCAGTAAAGACGCTCCTGTAATTAGAAGTATATCTCCGGCATGTGCATTCAGATCAGGGTTGCCAGGTTTTCACAACAAATCCTGCCCAGTTGCTTCTTAAAACGAGTCCAAAACTAGCCCAATCGCGTTTCCGGGAGGTTCCCCGATAAAAATTGCTTCCCGGGGTTAAAATATAAATTTTTGGGAAGGGTTTCCCTGGTAAAATTAGCATTTTAGGGGCTAAATATCACGTTATTGGTATTGGGATTGCTTCAAACCGCGGACATGAAAAACAACCGCAGACTTGGCAACACTGGTTCAGGTGGAGCGGCAGTTACTACACAGAGCCGTAGTCTACCGACAACTAACACAAAATCGCTTTCGAAATCGACAAAGAATCGCCTGCGATTTTAACATCGATGTTGCATAGATTGTCAGTGAATTCCTGCTCTGTGTAGTAAATGCCAACCAGTGTTGCCAAGTCTGTGGTGGTTGTTTTTCATGTCCGCTGGTCACACCGACCCCAATACAAATAACGTGATATTTAGCCCCTAAAATGCGCATTTTACCAAAGCAACCCTGCTAAAAAAACCTATGTTTTAACCCCGGGAAGCAATGTTTTATCGGGGAACCTTCTGGAAGCGAGATTGGGCTAGTTTTGAGAAGCAACTGGGCAGGATTTGTTGTGAAAACCTGGCAATCCTGATCTGAACACACGTGCTGAGATATACTCCTAATTACAGGAGCGTCTTTACTGATGAGATGTACATGAGTAAAGACATGCACAGCCCTATATAATAAAATGGGTAACATTAAGCTATAGCTAGCTAATTATCAAACGCAGCTACGGTTAGCCATCGCTAACATTAGCACATTTATCGAACAGCCTTCGATACATTTCTATGTTATAACTTCCCGAAAACAAATACACAAACATATAAAACAAACTTCTAGCGAAATACTAACAAGCATCTAACTTGCAAGTTCGGAGTCGAACCTCATTTCTTTCAGGTCCATCAGTTGTCTCCAGCGATTAAAAGCAGTGCCGATGTTTACTCTGGCATTCTTATCGGATTTGATTTGTGATTCCGAGCGCGGTTGTTTCCCTGTAGCGGGTGTTGGTCTCTTGCCAAGGGCTTCAGCTATCCTTCCGCTCTTTTCCCTGAACTGAAAGTAGTGGGCTGTACTTTCCACACGATTGACATCAGGTTCAAGTACACGCCCACAAGCCCTGCGAGTTATTCGTGTATTGCAGGTTGGCTGGTGGATATGTTGCCCGCATACCGACTCCCACGGCCGAAACTGGTATTACAACACCTGTCGGGCCGGGGCTAGTAATGCTAATGCTAATTAAGGTTGATATCTCTGCAGCACTATAACTTGACGTTTTTTTAATGACATCATCGCCCTTATTTCTTCTCATTCTTTTGATGCGTGTAGGTCATGTTATGGATATTTTTACCTCAATTTCTGCATATGGCACCTTTAAGAAGTGAGCTAAAGTGTCTGATCACATTTTTGAAGAATTTCCAGGGATCATCTTCTCCATGTTTCATCTGGTACAGTAAAACATGAATAAATGAGTAAAACTAAAAGCAGATGAGGGCTTAAATACATGTTTATAGACCCTGCAGCCCTCGTAAAAGTAGTAACCAAAAACAGCCCATTCATTCATCACTTGTTTTTAGCATGCAAATCGCGGTTGACATGTTTACACTTTTAAAGCATATTTACACATCGAATTTCAACTCCACACTGCTGTAAGACTATATATATGGTCTTAAGAAGTGAGCGAGAGTGTCTGATCACGTTTTTAAAGAATTTCCAGAGATCGTCAGGTCATTACAGCGGCGATTGGTAGCTCATTCATTCATTTTCAATGCATTTAGCATGCTAATCGCGATTGATATTCTAACACACCTAAAGCATATTTAAGCTTTATTTCGAGTCCACACAGTAGTAGTACATTCTTCAACGTCTCAACATGTAAAATCAATAGTCTGGTCCCATTTTAAACGCATTTCAGAGAGATAAAACCTAGCTATTTTAATGTAAACAAGCGGAGCTAGAAAGTTAGTGTCAGTACGGCGCTGACGAGATATTACCATGTAAAACCTTGAATATCAGCCAAATTATCACAAAATATATGGAGTTTCATTCATTACTTAGCACATAATTATACCAAATGTACCTGATAGTAAAGAAAACAGTCCCAATCGATCATCAATGACACAGAACAAATAACATACATAGTACAGAGCATAGGACAGTCAGTGTAATATACAGTTACATTAATTAGTTACAGGGGATCTAAAGAAAACTTCATAATATTTTAGGCATGTTAATGACTTTTTGTTTTTTATCAATTTCAATGAAGATATAAAACAATCAAATTCAATTAAAAATACTTTAAATATAGGGGATGAGTTTAAACATTTTTGTTTATGTATGTAGAATTTCGCCAGCAATATGAATAAATTAACAATGTATTCAAGACCTTTGTTTACATTATTTTCATAGTACATAATAATATCCTTTAAAGAAAAATAATATTTATCCTTTACAAGAGAAAAAATAAAATCTGCCAATTCTTTCCAAAACTTATGGGAAATTATACAATCAAAAAACAAATGTGTTAATACCTCTTTCTCATTTTTACAAAAATAACATAAATCATCAATATCAGAGTATCTTGAAATTATTGATTTAACAGGGTAGATGGTATGCAAAATTTTAAAATGTATTTCTTTAGTTTTGTTATTAATACAATATTTAAATGGGATTAACCAAGCAGTCTTCCAATTAATATTATCAATAATAGAGTTCCAAAAACATTTTCCTCTAGGTGTTATTTTATTTTGTTTTTGGAAAATAGTGTAAATATGCTTGTTATTGCATTTTTTACCAATCAATTCAAGACCGTTTAAAATTAATTTTGGTTTTGTCCTTACTATAGAGTTGTAGTGAATATTACTTTTAACCAGATGTACAAGAGTGGAAGGAATAGCTTTAATGACCAAATTAAATTCCTTAAAATGCACAGAGAAATTGTGGATTCGCATAAATTGTTCATAAGTTAAAAGATTTCCAAAATTATCAAACATATTAATCAGATGATGAATATCCCTGTTAAACCAATTCCTTAAAAATAAAGATCTATTGGCACTCATTATATTGATATTATTCCATATGAAGGCAGTGTGAGGAGAGAAATTGTGTGAGTAGCAAATTTTCCATGCTAAAAGCACTTGCTGGTGGAATTTTGACAATTTAAGAGGGAGTTTAGAAATATTAAAGTCACAAGTTAACAGAAATTCTAAGCCACCTATTTGGTCAAAGAGACTGTGTGGGATGTGGTTCCAAAGGGAGTAACGATCAATCAAACATTTTTTAATCCAATTGATTTGAAAAGTTCTATTAACATCTTCAAAATAGAGTATTTCCAGACCCCCTTCAGCTTTCTTGTTAGTAAGAACTCTTTTCTTCAGTCTTTGGGATTTGTTTTTCCAAATAAAAGAATAAAACAGATTATTGATATCTTTAGAATAAGAATCTTTAACATATAAAGATATGGCGGGATAGACAAATCGAGATAAGCCTTCTGCTTTACATAATAGGACACGACCATAAACAGAAAGATCACGTTGTAACCAACAGTTTAGTAATGCTTTGGTCTTTTTTAATCTAGAGGAGAAATTTAAGCTTTGTCTTTCTGTAACATCCTTTGTTACAAGAATTCCTAGGTATTTGACAGAGAATTTCACTGGAATATCACTTATAACTTTATCATTTAAATTGTGTAAAGGAAGGATTTCACATTTGGATAAATTTAGAATTAGGCCAGAAGCCTTTGAGAAAATGTTGATGAAAGAGATAGCAGTAGGAATAAGAGATGAGCTCTTTAAAAATAAGGTTGTGTCATCCGCCAATTGTGAAATTTTAATTTCTTTACCAACAATTTGGAGACCTTTAATTTGTTCATTATTAGCAATACCAATGGATAATAACTCGACAACCAACAAAAATAAAAAGGGGGAAATTGGACAACCTTGACGTACTCCTCGGTTAATGTTAAATCTTTTAGAGGTGGAAGTATTAAGTATTACAGAACTATTAATATCATTGTAAAACATTTTAACTACATTCAAAAATGTATTTCCGAATCCAAAAAGTGTTATAGTTTTAAATAAAAATTCATGTTCAATTGTATCGAATGCTTTATAAAAGTCTAAAAAGAAAATAACGGCTCCTTCATCAACATTCTCAGCATAATCCAAAAGGTCAAGCACAAGTCTAATATTGTTAGTTATGTGTCGTCCTTTCAAAAAACCTGATTGACATTCACTAATAATTTTATTTAAACCTTCTCGTAATCTGTTAGCAAATACTAAAGTAATTAATTTATAATCAATTGTTAGAAGAGAGATTGGTCTCCAATTTCCTATCAAATTTGGATCTTTATCCGGTTTAGCAATTAATGAAATTATACCTTGTTTCATAGTATTAGTCATTTCACCACTGTTAGTACATTCATTATACATATTATAAAGAGGTATTTTGATCAGTTCCCAAAAATGTAAGTAAAATTCTACTGTCAACCTGTCTATACCTGGTGCTTTCCCTTTTTCCATTCTTAACAGGGCATCTTTGATCTCAGAAGAAGTTATATTGGATTCACAAAAATCATGAAAATCTTTATCAATAATAGGAGAATGTTGATGGACTATTTTAATGAATTCTTCACAATTATATAAATAAAATTTGGAATCATATAGTTCTTTATAAAAAGAGTAAACAAAGTCAGAAATTGTTTTCTGATCCATACAATGATTCCCGTTAATATTTAAAGCAGTTAAAGCATTTCTTTTAACATTTCTTTTTTCAAGTGCGAAAAATAACTTGTATTTTTTTCTCCCTCTTCAAGCCATTTCGCCCTAGAACGAATAAAAGCACCTTTAGCCAGGTCTAAATAGATCAAGTCTAGCTGGGATTGAATTGCGACCAATTCAGCTTCTTCCTCCTTAGTAAGATTGTGCTTATGTTCCAGTATCCCTAACTTATTAATTAACTCTAACTCATTTTGTTTATTCATTTTTTTAAATTCTTTACTACGTTTAACTGCAATCTTTCTAACATTATATTTAAAAAATTCCCATTTACATTTAAATCCTTCCTTTACACCTCCCAAAATGTCATTTGCAATTTTTTTAACACTATTATTAAAGTATTCATCCTTAAGAAGATTATTATTAAATTTCCAGTACCCTCTAAGACTAGAATTCTCTTTTGTGCCTATAAGGGTTAAAGAAATAAGCTTATGATCAGTTAAAGGGGCATACTTTTGAACGATTTCCTTGACATATTGCAAGGCAGATGTAGAAATAAAAAACATCAATTCTAGATTGCAAAGATTTGTCTTTGTTAGACCAAGTATATTCAGATATTCCAGGGTTGTAGAATCGCCAAGCATCCGTAAGAGATAAATTGGCACATAGAGAAGGTAAATTTGATTGTGCATCACGTTGAGAAGAAGGAGGTGGATATCTATCACACAGATTATCCTAGCATTCATTAAAGTCGCCTGAAAATATAACATATGAAGCTTGGAATGCATCAAGTTTGCATTGGATAATATCAGAAACCTTTGCAAATAATGACTTATTCAACGTATTGGAATTGTGACCATAAATATTACAAAGTATAAATATAGTATTGTCTAATTTCACAGTCAAAATAACCCATCTTCCGTTTTCACACGTCACAGAGTTCAGAACGTCTCCTTTAAATCTGTTCAACAAAACCAAAACTCCCGCTGAATGCGAAGTGCCGTGACTGAAAAAAATTGATTTTCCCCATTGAGATTTCCAAAATGTTTCCTCCAAATCTGTAGAATGTGTTTCTTGACAAAAAATAAAGTCAGCATCTGTCCGTTTTAAAAAAAGAAATAAAGCCTTTCGCTTCGTAATTTCTCGAACGCCCCTTACATTCAGTGACACTATGCTCAGAGAATTAAACTTAAAGTCCATTCCGAAAGAACTAGAACAAGAAAAAGAAAAAAGAAAGAAAAAATTCACAAATTACCAAGCTTCAAGACCTAATGTCTTGAAGCTGAAATTTACTATTCTAAATTAGAAGCCCCGGAGATGCAACAGGCAGTAAACAATTATGGGGAAAAAAAATTATAATTCGCCCGGCAAGTAAGAAAATTTGAAGATGCCTTTAATGGTTTTTCAATCAGAAATCCATCAGTCATTAGTGTCAATCCTTTTCCCCTCGATGTATGCATGTGGACCACGAAATATAGCCCTTTTGCCTTCCTCTCTAGCCTTCTTCACCCTCGGCCACAGTTTTTCTCTTGCCGCTTTGTCTTCAGGCGATAGCAACTCAGAGATGTGTAGCGCGTTGTCCAGTAAAAATCTGAGTTTTTGGCTGCCCTCCAAATCGCGTCCCGGTAACGGCGCATCGAGAAGAGAATGATAATGGGTTGCTTATTTGGTGGCGTTGATTTGCGACCAATACGATGAACTACGTCCACCACCCGATCAAGCTGGTCTTGAACATCTGGAGCAACCTTCGCAAGAGCATCGATAGTTATCCGTCTGACATTTTCACCATCAGCCTCCTTCAAGCCAGGTTAGCACTTCTGGAATTTTTCAGTAATTATATAATAGTTTTTCATCAGAAAAAAAAAAGTAAATGCCCACTCTTAGAAAACCGGGAGTATGGGCCTGGTTAGTATTTGGAAATTTTCACTAATTGTCTAATAATCTTGCAAAAGAATAAAAAGATAAGAAAAGGAGTCTATAACCAAACTCAGAATCTAAGCAGGTTTGGGCCATGTTAGTACTTTTGGAATTTTTTCAGTAATTACCTACTAGTTTTGCATAAAAATTAAATAAATAAAGAGTCAATGTCCAATTTTAGAAAACCAGAGCAGGTTTGGGCCTGGCTAGTACTTTTGGAAATTTTCACGTATTGTCTAATAATCTTGCAAAAGAATAAAAAGAAAAGAAAAGGAGTGTATAACCAATCTCAGAATCTAAGCAGGTTTGGGCCAGGTTAGTACTTTTGGAATTTTTTCAGTAATTATCTACTAGTTTTGCATAAAAAAAAGACTCAATGGCCAGTCTTAGAAAACCAAAGCAGGTTTTGGGCGTGGTTAGTGGCTAGTACTTTTGGAAATTTTCACTTATTGTCTAATAATCTTGCAAAAGAATAAAAAGAAAAGAAAAGGAGTGTATAACCAATCTCAGAATCTAAGCAGGTTTGGGCCAGGTTAGTACTTTTGGAATTTTTTCAGTAATTATCTACTAGTTTTGCATAAAAAAAAGACTCAATGGCCAGTCTTAGAAAACCAAAGCAGGTTTTGGGCCTGGTTAGTACTTTTGGAAATTTTCACTTATTGTCTAATAATCTTGCAAAAAAAAAAAAAAGAAAAGAAAAGGAGTCAATGCCCAATCTCAGAATCTAAGAAGGTTTGGGCCCAGTTAGTACTTGGATGGGAGATCGCCTGGAAATACCAGGTGCTGTAAGCTTTTGGGTTTCCTTCCCTACTTATATAATGCACTGGCGAGTATAGTGGCTGATCTTTAAATAGATTTCTCTTTGCAGCCTCCTTCGGTTACTGGCCAAACCAACCTGGCTATGCCCGATCTCGTCTGATCTCGGAAGCTAAGCAGGTTTGGGCCTGGTTAGTACTTGGATGGGAGACTGCTTGGGAATACCAGGTGATGTGAGATTTTGGGTTTCCTTCCCTACTTATGTAATGCACTGGCTATTATAGTGGCTGATCTTTAGGTGGTTTTCTGTGGGACCAGGGGAGGTCACAAAGGAGTTAGAGGTAGAGAGGATGTTCGGCATCGCTCTCCACCATGGCCCTCCTTCTTCCCTGGGCTCATGTGGAACGGATCGGAGCCGCCATCTCACCATGGTGGATGGAGAGGAGAGAGGAAGCGTACGCCTGCCGATCCAACGCCACTGTACGAGATGGCCGCCAGCCCAGCGTCATTTCACAAGATGGCCACCAGCCCAATGCCGCTGCGCAGAATGGCCGCCGACCCAGCACCATTGCACAAGATGGCCGCCAACCCAGCACCACGAGGCAAGATGGAAGCCAGCCCAACACCACAGCACAGGGCGGCCGCCAGCTCAGAGCCACGAGGCAAGATGGATGCCAGTCCAGCGTCACAGCACAAGATGGCCGCCAGCCCAGAGCCACTGCGCAGAATGGCCGCAGGTCCAGCGACACGGCACAAGATGGCCGTCAGCCCAACGCCACAAGGCAAGATGGACGCCAGCACAGCGCCAACGCCCAAGATGGTCGCTGAGACGTTTTTGGATTATTTCTCCATGTTATAAAAGATCCTAGAGATTCCCAGGAGTGTTCATGTCACGTCTGCCGATCCAGAAACTGTTCACGTCTCGTCTGCTGAGCCGGCGCCACAGTACAAGATGGCCACCAACCCAGTGCCACTGCACAAAGTGGCCGCCAGCCCGGAGCCACTGCAGAGGATGGCAGCTACAGTGGGCTTTCCTGAGTTGAGTCAGGTTCCCGTTGACTCTCCAGAGTTGAGTCAGGTTACGGTTGACCTTCCAGAGTCGAGTCATATTCCCGTTGACCCTCCAGAGTTGAGTCATGTTCCAGTTGATCCTCCAGAATTAATTCAGATTCCTGTTGACCTTCCGGAGTCGAGTCAGGTGCCCGTTGACCTTCCAGAGCTGAGTCAGGTTCCGGTTGACCCTCCAAAGTCGAGTCAGGTGTTCGTGGACCCTCCAGAGTCGAGTCAGGTGCTCATGGACCCTCCAGAGTCAGGGTTAGTCACAGTTGATCTTCCAGAGTCAGGGTTAGTCACCATTGACCTTCCAGAGTCAGGGCTAGTTCCTGTTGACCTTCCAGAGTCGAGTAAAATTCCAGTTGACTATCCAAAGTGGAATCAGGCTCCTGTTGACCATCCAGAGTCGAGTCATGTTCCATTTAATCCTCCTGAATCAAGTCAGATTCCTGTTGACCTTCCAGAGTCGAGTCAGGTGCCCGTTGACTTTCCAGAGTTGAGTCAGGTTCCGGTTAACCCTCCAAAGTCAAGTCAGGTGCTCATGGACCCTCCAGAGTCAGGGTTGTCAACCGTCAACCCTCCAGAGTCAGGGTTAGTCACCGTCGACCCTCCAGAGTCAGGGTTAGTCACCGTCGACCCTCCAGAGTCAGGGTTAGTCACCGTTGACCCTCCAGAGTCAGGGTTAGTCACCGTCGACCTTCCAGAGTCAGAGTTGGTCACAGTCGACCTTCCAGAGTCAGGGTTAGTCACCGTTGACCTTCCAGAGTCAGGGCTAGTCACCGTTGACCTTCCAGAGTCAAGTCAGGTGCCCGTTGATTTTCCAGAGTTAAGTCAGGTTCCGGTTGACCCTCCAGAGTCGAGTCAGGTGTTCATGAACCCTCCAGAGTCGAGTCAGGTGCTCGTGCACCCTCCAGAGTCAGGGTTAGTCACTGTTGACCTTCCAGAGTCAGTGTTAGTCACCGTTGACCTTCCAGAGTCAGGGTTAGTCACATTTGACCCTCCAGAGTCAGGACTAGTCACCATGGACTTTCCAGAGTCAAGGCTAGTCACAGTTGACCTTTCAGAGTCAGGACTAGTAACCATGGACTTTCTTCAAGGACAGAGTCAAGTCACTGGTGATCTTCAAGGACTGAGTCAAGTCACCGGTGATCTTCAAGGACTGAGTCAAGTCACCGGTGATCTTCATGAACAGAGGCACATCACCAATGATCTTCATGAACAAAGGGAAGTCACCATTGATCTTCATGAACAAATACAAGTCACCAATGATCTTCATGAACAAATGCAAGTCACCAATAATCTTCATGAGCAGAGTCAAGTCAGCACCGATCTTCTGGAATCCAGTATAAACACCATGGGATTACCAGAGTTTCATCACTTCTCTGTGGAACTACTCAAGCCTCTCCATGGCTCTGTTTTACCATTTAATCTGGCCCTCATTCCTTCCCCCTGATCCTCCGCCGCTCCACCTCCCTCCTAGTCTCTTTGTGTCTTTGGTTTTCCCTTGAGTTCGGGTGGAGCATCTGGCAGCTGCTCCGTGGAGGAGGGGGTACTGTCACGCTGTCTAGTCTCTGTGTCCCTGGGTGTCCACTAGTTAGCTCACTTCCCCTTAGGCACTTCACCGTAGGCACTAGAATTCCTCTAGTCTGGTTCTGTCTTCACAGTAATTGCACTCCTATTAATTGCACCAGGTGCAGGAAATCTATTGTCATTAGCCTCCCGATATATTCCTGTCTTTTCCTGTTGTTTGTATGGAGTCCTTACCCTTCGTTTTACCAGCTTTTCTCGTCATCCAAGTTTCCCCCTTGCCTTCTCGTCCTCCGAGTTCCTGTTCCTTTCCTTCCTTTTGCCTCTTTTTGTTTTGTTTGTTTGCTTGGACTGCTTGTTTGGTTTTACCCTGGCTTAATTATGTTTAACAACGAATTTGGATTACCATTTATTGAATAATAAATCTTACCTGCATTTGGATCTCTCCCTCTCCCTGTCTCTCTGGTGTACGTTCATCACAGACAGTTTTTATGCTACACAGGATCAGTAGTTCATCATGATGTTGTTTGCACTCCTGTTAACAATAACTTTATGCTTCTCTCAGTTGCAATTTCAAGTCATATTGATACATTCCATTCCTGTATTTCTGATGTGTGAATATGCAATGGCATTACTAGTTTTTGTGGAGCACTTTGTGGAGCTCTATGGGAAGGAATATGTGGTCTAGAAATTGCATACCCTTGTTCACTTAGCTGATGATGTAAATTGTCATGGACCACTTGACAACATTTCTGGATTTCTATTCAAGAATTATTTAGAACAGTTAAAAAGATTGGTCAGGCAACCATGTCATACTTTTGCACATATTGTATGCAGGATATCTGAAATATCTAGTGGTTCTAAGGTTGACTCCTCTAACAGTTATGTGCGAAAATAGCCTTGTGATGTTCCCCTTTTGCCATTTGTTAAAAAGGAGAAGTAAGACAGTATAAATAAATATATCTCCCTGATTTTTGTCTAAAAGTATCAAAAGGAGATAACTGTTAAAATTGGTAAACATCTAAACATCTGGAACATCCCTTTTCAGAATAGTGGTGCTGAGTTTGACAGTAGATTTTCTGACTACCTAATCAATTCTTGCAGGTTTGTAGCTAATCTTGTATCCAGTCTTTCTCAATTTGAAATGTGCCAAAATTGTCACTAAAAAATAATTTAGCTTTTCAGAAAAAGTGTGTCTGTCTACCTTTACTGCATTTAAGTTGAAATCAACAGCAATCCAAGTGTGTGGTGGTCTTTTTGTGTTTTTTATCGTAGTATAGATTTATTTAATCTTAATACACATCATGCTAGTTTCGTCTGGCCAGAGGAGACTATGGAGCCATGCCAGAGTAGGCATCTGGGGAGACATGGTGGAACAGACAGTCCAGGGGGCCCTGACAGAGCACCCTCTGTGGCCTTGGCACTCGGCCAGGCCACTATGACCGGAGCCCTGTAGCCCCCCAAAAAATTCCTTGGGGGAAATTCCAGGTTCTGAGGCCCTCCATGACATAGGAGCAGTGGCCCTCTCTGGGCTTGACTCAATAACTGTGGCCCCTCCCTGGGCTTGACTTGGGTACAGAGTCTTTCACTGGACTGGACATGTGAGATGGAGTCCTCCTTGGATTGGATGTGAGAACTGAAGCCCTGTCTGGGCTTGACTTGGGGACTGGCACCCACCTTGGCCTGAACGTGGAACTGGACCCTCCTTGGGCTGGAAATAGGAACTGGAGCCTTTTCAGGAGGGGTCTCAGGGGCTGGAGCAAATACTGAAGTGGCCAACGGGCTTCACAGTGGGCTGGTTCTGGATTGGGACCGGACACTCTCCAAACACCGTAGGATCCCTTCCCTCCAGTTTAGTCTAATGGTGTCTGGTAGGGCAACGGGGTGTTACTTACAAGCAAACTCCACCAACGGGAGATCCTTGCAGGCTAGGGCATCAAATTGCACTGTGATCTCCATAGTCACTGGGATAAAAAAGGAAAACAAAACACTTTAAAAAGTAAATAAATACGAGGAGAAGGGGTGGCACTTACTGTTTAAGGTCAAGTCTTCTGTCAAAGTTCTACCGTATCAGCAAGGAGAGAATGAGGATGCAGGAGAATCAGCTAAACAAACTTTAATCCAACAGAAAAGCAGGGAAAACACAGGTACTGACGTTTAAACCTGACAAACACAGACTGAACAGACTTGGGCTTAAATATATATGATAACAAGGGACTAATGACAAGACACACCTGATATCAATGAACACAAAAAATATGAGGGAGAAACTAAGTCACACAGCACGTTAGGAGAAAAACACAACAAACATGGGAACACAGGGCTGACAGTGCACAATGTGCATTTGTGGTTAAAAAGTATATACAATGGCGCTTGAAAGTTTGTGAACCCTCTGAATTGCCTATATTTCTCCATAAATATGACCCAAACATAATCAGACTTTCACACAGGTCCTGAAAGTAGACAAAGGGAACCCAAAAAATATGTTCTTTGTCATTTATTTATTTAGGAAAATTATTCAATATTGCATATCCGTGAGTGGCAAAAGTATGTGAATTGCTAGGATTGGCAGTTCATTTGAAATACTGATGGACTCTTAATTTCATCTTCAGAGTTGTTTTCAATCAGTGAAATTATGATCAAGTGTGCCCTGTTTTATTTAGAGAACAGAGATATATTAAAGTCTGATCATGATTGAAGTGTATCATGGCATGAACAAAGGAGATCTCTGAGGACCACAAAAACACACAAAGACATCTTTAAAGTTTTTTGACTCAACAAATCCACAGTCAGACAGATTGTGTACAAATGTAGGAAGTTCAAGACCACAGTTCCCCTGCCTAGGAGTGATTGACCAACAAAGATCACTCAAAATGCAAGATGTTATAGGGTCCTATTTTAATGATCTAAACGCAAAGTGTAAAGCGCACAGGTGCACTCAGGGCGTGTCCAAATCCACTTTTGCTATTTTAATGACGGAAAAACAGTCCGTGCACCGGGGAATGGGTTGTCCCTATTCTCTTAATGAGTAATGAGCATAACATTCAATAAACCAACGAGAGTGTCATCTCCCATTCCCTTTAAGAGTGAGATGCACTCACGCCATGGCGGATCGCTGTTTACATTGTGGAATTTGTTGGCGGAAAAGCTGAATGCTGCTCAAGAGAAGAAGTTAAAACGTTCGAGCAGATCATCTACAGGACAAGCAGGAATCCACCAAAGCTTCCCGAGGTGAAGAAGGTGTGGGATGAAGTAGCAGTGATTGTGTTCTCGTCTTTTGGCATCATTATGTAGCCAACAAAATAATATTATTTTACTCTGTATTCATTTTGTTTTTAATATTTGGGATATTTGTGTGATGCACATCCCTGTTTGTAATAAGCAAAGTCATTGCTCACTGTGGACCCAGATGTGCAATTTCTACCAACACGCTCTTTAAATAAATAACATATATATTTTGTGCCATTGACTTTAGACTTCAGCTCCTTAAAATAGCAATGCGCCTGAACACACCTCTAGTTTTAGACCACTACGCCCAGAACTTAGACCGGTGCACAAATGGGCACAAATTCATTTGCTAATTAAATGACATTTACAATGCGAACTGCGCCAGACTGACACTAGCAGACACACTTGCGCTGTGCCTTGCATCAAATTGTTCCGGGTGTATGATAGGGCCCATAGTCTGCAAGGTTGCAAAGGAACCCAGGGTAATTTCTAAGCAAATAAAGGATTCCCTTTCAAGGGAGCTTTGAACAATGTCCTCTAGGGGTCGCTATGGGGAACACCCTGTCGTGAGCCATTTAGTTTGAAGCGTGCATTTTGAACATGGTAAAAGCGATCTTAATTCTATCATGGTGAGCACTAGCAAAACATTTAGAAGCTGCGTGTATCTGTGTCATCATTATTTGATGCCTGATGACACACACAATCTCTGCATTTTTTGTGTGGGGGCGATGAGTACGCAAGCGATGTCCTTGATGGGATGAAAAAGCATTTTCAGATGAAAAAGCTCCGCACTCGTTCGTTCTCCCGATGAGGTAGCTGATCTGAGCCGCACCACAGATCTCACTCTCCATGCTACTAAGCAGGTGCCTCTGCCATGGGCAGGTTATGGTAGTAATATAGAGACATCTGTGGGTGAACCTGGCAGATATCGGGAAGAAAGAAAAGGGCGTTCTTCTTAAAGCTCCAGATTTTGCCTTCTGAACTTTTTGGTACTTTCATTGAGATGGTAGTCGAGAAGTTCAGGGACGCGAAGGTGCACTCAGTGGCCTTCAAATCCTTCATTCTACAAAGTTCCAGGTCTGAGCCCAAACATCAGAGGGGTCCTGGTCCATCTCGGGCACAGAAGGTTAGTGTCACGACTTACACTCCTTGGCTACCTTCGGGTTGGGGTAGGAGGAATCACCGGGTCAAAGGAATGTAGGCAAGGCCCAAGAGATGTGATCTGGACAAGGCATCAGTGCTTTTGAGTATCTACTCATTCCCTTTAGAGGTTTTACATCTGCCATCATCTTCCCCTTCCTAATTCTGCTATAACTACCAGCCATCTACCTGACCGAGGTTAGGTGGAAACTTCCTGCATTACAGTCTCCTATGCTGGACCTATGATGTTTTGGTTGGTCCTATAGCTTCATAGTGACCACCTTACTGATGGACCAGACCTGAGGCCTCTCTGGATTGCCTCTTGAGCGGGGCTCCAACGGGGGAACCATGGTGGGCGAGGAAGAACCATTAAATAAACACCTGCATCTCAATAATTTAGAATGTTATGGAAAATTGATTTATTTATTTCAGTAATTCAGCTCAAATTGTGAAGCTCGTGTATTAAATCAATTAAAATGCACACAGACTGAAGTAATTTAAGTCTTTGGTTCTTTTAATTGTGATCATTTTAGCTCACATGTAACAAAAAACCCGCTAAACTATCTCAACAAATGCTCAACATATACCTCTCAGGAATATGCCAGTCATATTTGAGACGCGCATTGCAAGCTTTATGGGACGGGATCATCCACTTGTCTACCAGATATATAAAGTTCCCATACAATGTAGTTGACCAGCCAAATATTAAAAAACAGTTTGCATTGTTAGCTAGTTTTCCTAATGTAATCAGAGTGATCGACTGCACATGTTGATATAAATGTGCCATCTGAAGTACAATTTTCATATGTGAATAGGAAATATTTCCATTCAATAAATGTGCAGATGATATGTGATGCACAAATGCGCATAACAAATACTGTGGCATATTAGCCTGGGTCAACCCACGATTCATACATCCTTACAAACAGCATAGTTGGGATGAGGCTCCAAGCTACATTCTTAATGAATGATTAATTTAAAGTTATGGTCTTATCTAAAAAATTTTGGGTAACACTTTAGAATAAGGTTCCATTAGTTAATGTTAGTTAACTACTTTCGTTAACATGAACTAAGCAAGAACAATCCTTCTACAGGATTTATAAGTCTTAGTTCATGTTAATTTCAACATTTAATAATGCATTATTTAAATCAAAAGTTGTGTTTGTTAACATTAGTTAATGCACTGTGAATTACCATGAACTAACAATGAATAACTGTATTTTCATTAACTAACATTAACGAATATGAATAAATACAGTAATAAATGTGTTATTCATTGTTTGTTCATGTTAATTAATACATTAACTAACATTAACTAATGGAACCTTATTCTGTGCATTTAATTATTCAACTGCCTATTAGGAGACAGTTGTAGAGCTGGCAACTGGGCAGCTGAAATGTCGCTGGCACTGTCTTGACAGGACTTGGGGGGATGCTGTTATACCGCCCTAACAAGGTGTGAAGCATCGTGCTGGCCTGTGGTATGCTGCACAATGTCACACACATGCATGGCATACCACTTTGTGAGGTGGTGGCACCGCCAGATGATCCCGACCAAGTACCAGTGTATGTGCAGCCCAACCAACAAGCCATTCAGGCCCGTCAAAATGTGATTGTGACAATATAAATGGTAATCAGAGACAAAGTTCATTTTTTGACTAATTCCTTTATTAAATGGCTTATGTCTGTGAGTGCATCAGTGATATTTTTCAGGTGACTGTCAATTTGTCAGATGGCCCTAACCATATGCTATTGTGACTCCAGAACAGCATGCTTCAAGACACGGCCAGATGGACAGGCCTCAGCACTGGGGGGAGCACTGGGAATGCTGGAGACGTTGGATACATTGGGTCCTGGCTGCTCAGCAGAGAATAAACACAGGCACATGTTAACTGTGATTTGAGTCTGTTCCCTATTAAAGGGTACACACATTTCCCATAAATGCAATGGATATGTAAAATCTCTGGTGTAGGCTACTTTTGGTCAGCAATGTGTACTAAAGTTAAGCAAATAAATTAGAAATTAATTACCTTTGTGGCAATCCTGTAAATCCGTTTCTCCCACAGCAAGATTCTGGTTCTCCACTTAACATCCAACTTTATATCAGACTATGTTTTTTTAAGTTAATTTATGGTGCGATTTTCTGATCCCACTGCATTGACGGAATTATCCAAACTCACCCACTCATTTTTATTTTTTTGGTTATTAATTCCAGAGGACAAAGCAATAAATAAAAATATTGGTAACCCATATTTATAATACATTATAAGGGTATTCTTAAAGGGGGGTGAAATGCTCGTTTTCACTCAATCTCTTGTTAATCTTGAGTACCTATAGAGTAGTACTGCATCCTTCATAGCTCCAAAAAGTCTTTAGTTTTATTATATTCATAAGAGAAAGATAGTCTGTACCGATTTTTCCCGGAAAAACATGACCGGCTGGAGGCGTGACGTGTGGGCGGAGCTAAAGAATCACGAGCACCAGTAGGCTTTTGCGTTGAGAGCGTTTGGAAGCTGTGACATTACCGTGAAGAAAAAAACATCCAAAGCAAACCATGGCTAACAGTTCAGCCATTTATTTATGATCCAGAATCAGATCCCGAGGCTGAAACTGAACGAGAGCAGCAGCAGCAACAACTCGCTCCGAGCAGGGCTCGAACCCGGGTCTCCGGCATGGGAGGCAGACACACTAACAAGGAGGCAGAGATATTTTAAGCAGTTTTACTTACCGCCTGCGGTTCCAACACAAGATCGTGTCCCTTTTTCGTTGGGATTGCATCATCCTTAAGAAATAAACGATACGCAAATCCGTTGTCAAACTGGGCCTTGTTTGTAAAACAAGCATCTTCGAAATGCAGGGAACAAACACAAACACTTGCACAACTCCGTTGATGCTCTGTAAAAATAAACTCCATCCACTGGTCCCTTAATGCTGTTTTGTGTTTTGGTAATTTGTGCAGGGTTGTCTTGCCCTGGCAACCAAAAATACACTTCTTTTGTGACATTTCGCGACGCTCTCGCTCTGATCAGTGAAGTCTGTCGTGCTCTCAGTGCTCTGCTCTACGGGAGCGCGCGCTCTTCCGGCAGAAGTGCGTCAGGACCCATATAAGGAAATTCCGCTCCATCTAACGTCACACAGAGCCATACTCGAAAAAAAACTTTCCGAAACTTGTGACAAACCGGAAGGAGTATTTTGGAACAGAAATACTCCTTCAAGCGTACAACTTAAGTTTTGAAACTTTGTCCATGTTTAGCATGGGAATCCAACTCTTTAACAGTGTAAAAAACTCAGTATGCATGAAATAGCATTTCACCCCCCCTTTAAGGCTGTAAATGTCACGCCCCCGGGCTGATCTGTCTGTTTTTCCCCATAGTGTGTGTTGTTTACACTTACCATGTGCTTCTGTGTCACCGTGGTGCCCGTCTCCGCCCTCTTGTTTCATTATTATCTTGTTATTGGTCACCATCACCTGCTCTGCATTATGATAATCACTCCTTCTCTATTTAGTCTCCTCATGTGTGCTGTCTGTTGTCAGATCGTCGAGTTGTTCTCGTCCATGTCTCAACTTTATCCACATCTCTTGTTTAGCCTACACAGAAATCGTGCCCGTTTTGTTTTCATCCTCTAGTTTGTTTGTTTTTTCCCACTTCCTCCTGCTTTCAGGCAGCGCTACTCTCCAGCCTTCCGTGTTAGAGTTCACCGATCGCTGTCACTCCTCTTCTTCGCCGCGCCACAGCGCGCCACCAGTTCCCCGCCTCAACAGCGCCCCCGCCTCCCTGTCAGTTTGTCCGGGCATTGCATCAGAGGATTTCCAAGTGGAATTCGTCCAGGAGGCTCTTTTGGATCTGCTCCAGACTGCCCTGTTCCTGGATAGTTTTTTGTTAATTCTCATTTTTATTTTTTTCTCTGTCCTTTGGAATTAAGCCATCTAATAAACTGACCTTTTGAGCACCTGCAACTGAGTCCCAGTCTCGCCCCTTGACAGAACGATCTGACCACCATGGACTCAGCAGGTGCAGATCCCCTCAGATCAGCCGTCACCCAGCAGGGCATTCTCCTGGGCCAACATGCCTCCCAGCTAACATCCACATCGCGGGAGGTTGAGTTCCTTAATGCCAAGTTGTCGGAGCTGACTGCCCAGCTCCAGGAACTTCGGAGACAGACATCTGCAAGATCGGAGGACCCCACTAGCCTTTCCTCTACCCGTCATGATCCTGAGCCTCATGCCAACAACCCACCTCCCTATGATGGGAACCCTAACTCCTGCAGAGCCTTCCTGTCTCAGTGCTCCCTAGTCTTCGCCCTCCAGCCCCGCCGGTATGCCCAGGAAGAGACTAAGGTGGCTTATGTTCTAACCCTCCTCACAGGCAGAGCCCGTGACTGGGGAACTTTAGTGTGGGAGGCCCGGGCTCCCTTTTGTGCCTCGTTTGGGGCTTTTCGACAGGAGATGGTCAAATTATTCGACCGTTCTGCTCGGGGTGATGAAGCAGCGGCCCAGCTGGCACGGCTACAGCAAGGAGGCCGCTCAGTGACTGAGTATGCCATTGAATTCAAGACCTTAGCAGCGGCCTGTGACTGGAATGAGGGGGCTTGCAGAGCTGTGTTTCGTGCTGGACTAGATGAGGAGATCCAAGACAAGATCGCCACCCAAGAGCTTCCACGCAGTTTCGATGATCTGGTCGACCTGGCCCTCCGTGTTGAGAACCGTCTTCGCCTTCGTCACCAACAACTGACTGCTCGCACTTCTTGGAGGGTGGGTGAAATGACCAGCGAATCCACCCCGGTCCTGCCTCTGCCATCTCCTGCTGACCCTGATCCCATGCAGGTGGGACGAATGCGTCTAACTTCCCAGCAGAAGCAAGAGAGACTCACCCGGGGCTTATGTCTCTACTGTGGGAGGGCCGGACACTTCGTTGGAAAATGCCCGCTAAAAGCCAAGGCCCATCAGTAGCCAGGGGGATTCTGGTGGGCATATCTCCGCTTAATTTCCCCCCTCCCGCACACTACTTCCCGTGGGTGTCCAGTTCGGAGGTTCTCGTCACTCCTGTTCGGCCCTGGTGGATTCTGGGGCTGGTGGTAGTTTCCTGGACACGGCACTGGCCAAGCAGTGGGGAATTCCCGCCATTCCCCTCTCTACTCCTATTTCTGTTCGGTCTCTGGATGATTCCCCTATCTCTACCATCACTCACCTCACCCCTCCTGTAAGTCTTATCGTTTCTGGCAATCACCATGAGATAACCGAGCTGTACCTTCTTGATTCCCCGAGTGCCCCCGTGGTTCTGGGACACCCATGGTTGGTGCAGCACGGCCCTCATGTGGATTGGGCCAGAAACTCAGTCTTGCTTTGGAAACAGTCTTGTCTTGAGTCTTGTTTGGGTTCTGCCTCTTTTCCTGGTTTTGGTTTTGTGTTTCCTGTTGTGCAGGTGGATGATGCTGATCTGTCCGGGGTGCCGGAGGAGTACTGCGATCTGCGGCAGGTCTTCAGCAAGTCCCGGGCTGTGTCCCTGCCTCCTCACCGGCCTTATGATTGTGCCATCAACCTCCTCCCAGGCACTTCTCCGCCCAGGGGTCGGTTATATTCCCTGTCTGGTCCAGAAAGAGAGGCTATGGACAAATATATTTGTGAGTCCCTTGATGCCGGTCTCATCCGTCCCTCCTCGTCTCCTGCTGGCGCAGGGTTTTTCTTTGTTAAGAAGAAGGACGGCTCCTTGCGCCCTTGTATTGATTACAGAGGTTTGAATGACATTACCATTAAGAATAGGTACCCCCTGCCCTTAATGTCATCTGCCTTTGAACTTTTGCAGGGAGCCAAGGTCTTCAGTAAGTTGGACCTCCGTAATGCTTATCACCTGGTTCGGATTCGAGAGGGGGATGAGTGGAAGACAGCATTCATCACTCCTTCGGGACATTATGAGTACCGGGTGCTACCCTTTGGCCTGACAAATGCCCCAGCTGTCTTCCAGGCCCTGGTTAATGACGTGTTGCGAGACATGGTTAACAAGTTTGTCTTTGTGTACCTAGATGACATTCTTATTTTCTCTCCTTCACTTCAGGTACACACCCAACACGTGCGCCAGGTGCTACAACGGCTGCGAGAACCAGCTATATGTTAAAGCGGAGAAGTGCGTTTTCCACTCCAAGTCAGTTCCCTTCCTGGGCTATATCATTTCGGCGGAGGGAATCAAAGCTGATCCCGCTAAGGTAAGGGCCGTAGCCGAGTGGCCACCTCCAGACTCACGAAAGGCACTGCAGCGGTTTCTGGGATTTGCCAACTTCTACAGGCGCTTCATCAGAAACTTTAGTCAGGTTGCTGCACCCTTGACAGCTCTTACTTCCACTAAGGTACCGTTTAGGTGGAATTTGAAGGCTCAGGAGGCCTTTAATGACCTAAAGTCCCGATTCATTTCTGCTCCTGTTCTTTCATTTCCAGACCCTGAACGTCAGTTTATTGTGGAGGTGGATGCTTCTGAGATTGGAGTAGGTGCGGTCCTTTCTCAGAGATCCCCCAGAGATGGGAAGGTACATCCCTGTGCCTACTACTCTCACCGCCTGAGCCCAGCAGAACGGAATTATGACGTAGGGAACCGGGAACTGTTGGCGGTCAGGCTAGCCTTGGGTGAGTGGCGTCACTGGTTGGAGGGGTCAGCACAGCCCTTCTTGGTTTGGACGGACCATAAGAACTTGGAATATGTCCGTTCGGCCAAGAGGGTGAGTTCACGCCAGGCCCGATGGGCACTCTTCTTTGGCCGGTTCAACTTCTCTCTCTCGTATCGCCCAGGCTCCAAAAATATAAAACCTGATGCCCTCTCCCGTCTTTACAGAGATGCAAAAAGAACCAGTGTATCTACTGAAACAATTATCCCTAAAGAGATTGTGGTAGGGTCCCTCTCCTGGGACGTGGAGAGGAGAGTGCTGGAAGCCATACGACGAGAGAGAGGTGCCGAGGGAGTGCCCAGAGGGTAGACTTTTCGTGCCGGATGGGCTGCGCCCTGAAGTCCTCCAGTGGGGGCATTCATCCAAGTTAGTCTGTCATCCTGGGGTTCGGAGATCTCTGGCTGCCATCCGCCAGCGATTTTGGTGGCCATCCATGGCCCAGGACGTCAGGCAGTTTGTGTTTGTCTGCCCAATTTGCGCCCAGAACAAGAGTTCTAATCAGCCTCCTGTTGGTCTGCTACAGCCCTTACCCATCCCCTCCCGCCCCTGGTCACACATAGCCCTTGACTTTGTCACTGGTCTTCCACCATCGAGGGGTAACACCGTAGTATTGACGGTGGTTGATCGCTTCTCTAAAGCGGCCCATTTCATCCCCCTTCCCAAACTGCCTTCAGCTAAGGAGACCGCTCAAGTGGTGGTTGACCACATCTTCCGGATTCATGGCCTTCCGGTGGACGTGGTTTCTGATAGGGGACCACAGTTTGTCTCCCGATTCTGGAAGGAGTTCTGTCGACAGATCGGGGCCTCTACGAGTCTGTCGTCAGGTTTTCACCCTCAGACCAATGGGCAGTCCGAGCGGGCAAACCAGGTGCTGGAACAAGCTCTCCGCTGCCTGACGTCCCATAATCCGAGTTCTTGGAGCCAACAGTTATCCTGGATTGAATATGCCCATAACTCCTTGCCAGTGGCGGCCACAGGTATGTCTCCATTCCAGTGCTCCATTGGTTTTCAACCTCCTATGTTCCCCTCACAGGAACCCGATGCTGCTGTTCCGTCTGCCTTAGCCTTCGTCCGCAGGTGTCGCCGCACCTGGAGGAGGGCTGAGGAAACCTTGGCTCGGGTTTCCAGACGAACCAAAGCAGCGGCTGACCGTCACCTTATTCCTGCTCCCCGCTACGTATGTGGTCAGAGAGTATGGCTGTCTACCAAGGACCTTCCT
The DNA here is from genome assembly GCF_023724105.1 of Carassius gibelio. Taxonomy (NCBI): domain Eukaryota; kingdom Metazoa; phylum Chordata; class Actinopteri; order Cypriniformes; family Cyprinidae; genus Carassius; species Carassius gibelio. The sequence continues at coordinate 2,019,399 of NC_068379.1, read as the reverse complement.
CTCCGGGTGGCTTCTCGCAAGTTAGCCCCCAGGTTCATGGGGCCATATCAGATCACCAAGGTATTGAGTCCGGTGGCGGTAAAGCTCAAGTTACCTCCCATACTTGGTCGGGTACACCCAGTCTTTCATGTTTCTCGGGTCAAGCCTGTGTTTCATTCTCGCCTTAACCCATCTGCTACTAACCCTCCCCCTCCCCATCTAGTGGATGGTTCCCCAGCCTTCACTGTCAGGAGGTTGCTGGATGTCAGACGTCGTGGTCGGGGATTTCAGTATCTGGTGGACTGGGAGGGATATGGTCCGGATGAGAGGAGTTGGGTCCCGGCTCGGGATATTCTGGATCGGTCGCTGATCGAGGACTTCAACCGGCAGCGTGGTGGTACCTTCCCTGGAGCGCCAGGGGGCGCTCCTGGGGAGGGGGGTAATGTCACGCCCCCGGGCTGATCTGTCTGTTTTTCCCCATAGTGTGTGTTGTTTACACTTACCATGTGCTTCTGTGTCACCGTGGTGCCCGTCTCCGCCCTCTTGTTTCATTATTATCTTGTTATTGGTCACCATCACCTGCTCTGCATTATGATAATCACTCCTTCTCTATTTAGTCTCCTCATGTGTGCTGTCTGTTGTCAGATCGTCGAGTTGTTCTCGTCCATGTCTCAACTTTATCCACATCTCTTGTTTAGCCTACACAGAGATCGTGCCCGTTTTGTTTTCATCCTCTAGTTTGTTTGTTTTTTCCTACTTCCTCCTGCTTTCAGGCAGCGCTACTCTCCAGCCTTCCGTGTTAGAGTTCAGCGATCGCTGTCACTCCTCTTCTTCGCCGCGCCACAGCGCGCCACCAGTTCCCCGCCTCAACAGCGCCCCCGCCTCCCTGTCAGTTTGTCCGGGCATTGCATCAGAGGATTTCCAAGTGGAATTCGTCCAGGAGGCTCTTTTGGATCTGCTCCAGACTGCCCTGTTCCTGGATAGTTTTTTGTTAATTCTCATTTTTATTTTTTTTCTCTGTCCTTTGGAATTAAGCCATCTAATAAACTGACCTTTTGAGCACCTGCAACTGAGTCCCAGTCTCGCCCCTTGACAGTAACAGCTTTAACTCTGTTACCCTGGTGGTTATATTTTTTCCACACCATTAGGGGGCGCTGATAATCTTTATAGATGAGTATTTAGGCAGGTACTATACCTCAAGAAGTAGGCAAGCATGTGGATAGAGGAAGCAATGGCTTCCTTGAGCTATTCTGTTTAACTTTATAAAGTCCTATGATTGAGGAATGTGCTTCTTTTTTGGTCAATCAGTAAGTATGTTTTTTTTCTTCCAAATATTACTAAAACCAGAGTGTACATGTATGTAATGTATAACTATGATATGGAGTGCATTGAGCATTGGGCTATTCATGCTAATTTAGAACGTGTTGTCTGTTTAGATGGACCTTTTTTATGCCTGTGCTTTCTTACATGGGTGAAAGCACTTGCTTCAGCTTATATTCTAACACTTTATTTTGATGGTCAACCAACAGATAAACTCATTATAAGTGTCTTTGTATGTCAAAGTTGCTTACAGTTGATTGATTAAGGGGACCATCAAAGTAAAATGTAACCATATAAAACATTGAATTTTTTTCAGTTGGAGTATTAAGCTCACATCAGTTAATTAACAATAGCTCCACAGGAAACACTCAAATAACACTCAACATCTTACCACTCACAAGCTGTAGTAAGATACTGTACAGATCTTAAATAATGTCAATTATACTGTAAATGAAGTCGATTTTATATGTTCACTGTATGTTATAAATAATCATACTCTTATAACCACAAATACGTAAATATTATGATATATTAAAATTGTTGTTATGATTATTCATGATTTAATATAATTTTTTTTTATAATGCATTATGTATTTATTATAATGCCTTAAGAATACCCTTATAATGTATTATAAATACAGGCTTTCACGTTAATTGGGATGTACAAAGAAAGCTTCGGATCCTGTGTACGGAGAGATTCATACATCTGATTTTTTTTTTTGCGTTTGCACAATCAAAGCTTTGTCCGTGCACAACACTGCCTAACACTGAACAGAAAGGAACATAAAATAACACAGACCAAACTACGATAATGACTAGACACACCTGAACTAAATGACAAAATCAAATCAAAAACAGTTAACTAACAAGACAGAAACAAAAAGTATGAACTAACAGAAACTGTGATTAAGTCCCTTTTAAGCTAAGATTAAAAGAAACTCAAAGAATATTTTAACGAAACTAAACAAAATTGTAACTTGACTATTCATGTACACTTATTAAAGTGTTACCAACAAATACAGTATGTGTACATATACACACACATCCATCCAACACCCCCCCCAACACACACACACACACACACACACACACAAACAAACATATATATAACACTGTACAGATATATTGTTTTTTTTTCCCCCAGCATTCTTTATTCATCTCATCTAAAACAAACACAGATTATATATTTCTCATTGAAGAATATCCAAAAGTCAATAATTAAATTGTAACTGCATGAACAAATATACATTTCTATTAGTCCTATTCAGTAGTGCAAGTCATGAACTGAAAGGCACCAAAATTCTGCCCCACCATGCAATGGACATAAACCCATAGTGGTGGTGGGGAGTTTTCAAAAATAATCAGTCAAACCTTCTTGAAAATATAAAAATCTTTGTACTTCATACTGTGTAAAGTTATATCATTAAAAACCTTCAAGAGTTCTAGCATAATTCAAAAAAGTAACTGAATTTGACTGGGTAAAATAAAGTTCTGTGTCCATTCTCAGTATTCAAAATGTTTTATCTTCACAGTTGTATTTATCGGCTAATGATAAAATGCTAACATTTCCCCCCATTTTTATGTATTATTTAAAAATCTCTGGGGGTCTGAAGAGTAAACACACTGAGTAAAATATTTGCCTATTTCCTGAGTTTGTTTGTATGTATGTGTACAGAAGACCTTGAAATGAAATTGAACGATGGACAGATGGATGACAATGATATAAAAATGAAGTCATTAGTGCAGAAACAAATATAGAGAGCGAGGCAAAGATAAACATGTCAATATGCACTGTTCTGAACAGATGGCTGCTTTTCCAAATAATCACAGACTTCAAGGGCAGGCCTGAGGGAGCTCAGTCTCTTTCCCATGAGTCTCTGCTGTTAAGGTTTTGTTTACAAAAAGACAAACATTTTCTCATCTTCCTTTCACCCTTTCTCATGCTCACTAAAGAGAGGTCATGTTATCTCTGCAATTTTGGGGATTTCTATAACGCTTAATGTCTAATGCACATAAATGTATAACTTTGTTCTGCTCTTTATCGCGTGCTAATAAATATGTCTATCAGTGTCTTTAAAGAATATATAAAGGTTCATGAAAATTTTCTTTAATAAAAAATATAGAAAAGATCCTACATCCTACAAGTTTAGTTTTCTCTATTATTATTCTTTTTTTTTATTATTATTGTGTATTTAGACTAGTGAGGCACAAGGACATCTCAGCATCTTCTTGAAAATAGTTGAGGCAACATCTGTGACATGTTCAGAAGTCTGGTCCATCCTTCTTCAGGTTTTTGTAGTCTGTGTTAATGGCCACAAACTAAGAAGGAAAAATAGAAAACATACAACATCGATTTGTTTGGCAGGTGGACATTGATGTTATATGCATTTATTGAGTAGCATTTAGTTTTCATTATCCATTGTGCTGAGGAGACCCATGATCTACTGGGCAAGTCAGACCACCTCATGTGCCTCAATTCAGACCATCAGGGAATTAACACAGGAAATACCAAAACATCCTGTTCTACACTAATGAAGCCGCATGGTTGAGAAGTGAAACGTTGTGAAATTCTTAAAATTTAGAATTTTTTAATGATCTGTGAGTCTTATTTGGGCTTCTGTTTCTGATTCTGACACATCTATGAACAATCATCAGCTTCCTAGTTACTTAAAATGCAGCTGTGATTTAATGTTTGCAATAATAACTTGCTAGAGGAGAGAAAGGTGGTGATTACTGCAGCCCCTATTCGTGTCCCCCGCTATTTCAATGCAACTAAAACCTGCTCTTTTTAAGTTTACAAATAAAAAATAACAAATTTATAAAAAAAACTATAATAAAAATAACTTAAAAAGTAAATAAATATTTAACACTGCTTATATGTTGTCAACAGTGGTCTTAAATACCTTGTACTGGTAGCTTGGACTGAGCTTATTCCAGGGCTCAGGGTTGCTTCTCTTGTTCCAGCTGCAAAGATAAAACAACATCTCAAATAAACCTTTTATATATTTTTTTTTTATTTAGTACTGGGACGAAATTGACTACTAACTAAATAACTATAGTTATTAAACATTTTCAGTGGCATTAATGTTTGGTTTTCTCTTTTTTTTCTTGTCATTACTCAGTATGAGTCAACATTGTCAGATAAAATAAAACAATACATTAAATAATTAATATAAATATTGTCAAACCTAGTATTTATTTAAGTGAATGAATGAAGACTATAGGATGGTTTTGAATTGTTTTTTTTTTAGCTCCACTTATTGAGTTGTGAGACAGAAAACATTCTTGATGCTTGTGCTGTTGACAAAACAACTTGATTTGCATATGATACATTTATTGCAACTGCTGTTTAATTTTTAAGGTGTTTATGGAAATAGGACAAAATTAATGATCAAAAAATAAAAATAAAAAACGTCCCAGTGTCTAAAGTTAGTTAATAAGCTTTACCCGTTAATGAGATTTGTTTAATGTAATAATTTCCTTACGTGACATGAGGTCCTCTGGCAAGACGAAACAAATAAAGAAACGCTCCACCCATGCCCAGACAGATGAAGAAAAACTGTGGGATGAGCTGTGAAAGATGATATGATTTAATAATAGCTCTCTTTCAAAGTGCCGTAAAACAAAATGTTCTTTGTGTAGTCATATCAGAAGTTTGAATAGAATTTTATTTTTATTTTATCAGAAAAAAACAATAAGATCACTGGTGTCATAGATCCAGTTGTTCTATTTTCAAGCTTTCGTGTTATGTTTTATTTTTAATGTTTGAAGAGCATCCACAGTAGATAAGCATATTACTACTACACTTTAACTCAGTAATGTTTTCAGTTGCTCAGTTGTTAAATAAAAATAGAATAAAAATAAAAAGACATTTAATCCCACTGACCATGCAGTACTATTTTATTTATTTTATTATCCTGAGCACTCAAGGAGATATTTCTGCATGATTTCTAGGAACCTATTCAAAGGAGCTGATTGTTTATTAAATAAAAATTAGTATTTTTAGAAAACAGGTTTAAAATACTCACTCCTGGATGTTTCTTGACCTGATCTCGGACTTTCCGCAGCATCTTTACTGGAGAATAAAGAGCAGAACTGTGTGTCTCTCTACGTGTGTTGCAGCTGCTATGAAAGGGGGTGGGGATAAATGGGAGGCTGCTCAAGCTCAAGGAAAGAGGGAAAGATCAAGAGAGAGAAAGGGGGAGGATGTGAAACCACAACACTTGTTTTTTTTTTTTTTTTTTTATTAGCAATTACATAGTGACACTTAGGGTGTGGTGTATTCACACCTTGAAAGTCTGCTAGTTCACTTGCTTTGGTCCAGATCAAATACAATGTTGATTTTTTTAGTCTGATCCGGTTTGCTTTCACACTGCCATTTTTTGCAAGTGGACCAGAAATTGTAAACAAAAACCACATGTGTGCAAAGATCATCCATTCATTGTACATAAATTATCAAGCAGGGAAAAACAGGAAGTGCAAAAAAAAAAAAGGTTTATCATGAGATATTCGAAGTTAAACTGTGTTAAACTGAAACTGAAGTTGACTGTGGTAACTGAACTCCGGAGGTTGTTCGGAATCAACCCTGTAGCCACCATATTAACTTCTGTGGATAGTTGGATCCCGGGATGAGAGATATAGACATTATGGAAAAGAAGTGTTGTTCCATGATGATAGGTGTTGTTGCTGGAGGCACATTTTTATTGCATGGTTATATAATGTGACTCTGTCGTAGGAGAAAGGATGGTTGCTGCTTTGACAGAATGTCTGACGTGAAGGATTTCACTAGAGGAATTATCTGAATGACAATGTTAAGGTGGCCTAGAAGTCCTTGTAACTAATTCATACCTCTGTCTAGCACAGATGAAGTGTGAGGCTCTGAGGTTTTTACTCAGATAATGGAAGGAAGAGTTCATTGGAAATGTAGATAAGTGTGAAAATCCTAATTATGGTGGTGCAGATGCAGGTGCAATGATTTGAAACCTTCGAGGTTGTATACGGCATAAAGGAGTCTGTGGTTGTTAAGTACTAGTATTAGGTTGTTGTGTGACGTCCTGCCTCTCTTGTTGCAGGATTGTCCAGCCTCTAGTCAATGATTTAAGGAAATGTTAATGTTTACTGAAGGGCATTTCTATCACCATTGGAATTACTGGAGGGGATGGAGCTGCAGCAGATAGCTGTAGTTTGCCTGGAGAAGTGTTGAGGTTTAAGAGGGGCTGTAATTGAGCATGCTGAAGCTAGATGTGAGGGGGTCTGCAAGTTCACGTAAAGGGATGTTTAAATTTTGAATATCCAGCAGTAGATTACAGGTTTGAGAGGGTTCCTGAATGACCCTTGGTTGGACAGCTGTAGACCTGTTGCTGAATTATTTGTAAGCATAGAACTACTGAGACAGAAGGTGATGGACTGCTGAAGCTGGCCGAGTAGGTGGTGTCACTATAGCGAAGTATGTCCTAAGGATCCCTTGGGGCACTTCTTGAGGCACCTGGACTGTGTCAAAGTAGCTGTTTGAATCATTAGAAAACTGGGAGCCATATGCTGTAATTGGCTGAAGGCAGGGTGTAAGAATGGATGTTGGGATGAAAGGATGTTTGTGAGTGGGTTTTAAGTAGAGATGTTCCGATACCCTTTTTCTCTTCCCGATACCGATTCCGATACCTGGGCTCAGGGTATCGGCCGATACCGAGTACTGATCCGATACCTGGGTGTGTATCTGTATATACAGCTGTATATACTACTAGCCCTGTGTAAATTGCTAGAATTCTTTTTATGGTGTGCTTCAGACAGATCCCTCAATAAAACATGAACAAATACATGGTGAACTACTGTATTTATTACAGTAGTTTTATTATCTAACATGAATTTGACAGTATTATTTATTTTCATATGCAAAAAAGAACTTCAAATGCAGCCAAAAATCTAACACCGCAAACTAAAAAAGGTATTTAAGTTTTACAATATAACTGTATAAAAAAACTGCAACAAATAAGTCTAGGTATATAAAATAAGATCTATTAATCAGATAATCTCTTTACAACAAAACAAGTAAAAAACAAGCAAACATCTAGGCATAATTATTATTATTATAGAGACGTATTATTATTACTGTAGGCTACAACAGTAGCTTTATATATTGTCAATTTACTCATGTAAACCAAACATTTATTTTAATGGGCTGCCATGAAGATCTTTGAGTGTCTGTGTTTATGATATGACAGTATTCTCAAATGAAACGGTAAATTCTCATGAAGTGACGGTTTATGCGTTCGTGTCCTCATGACACACAGCAGACTACAAAACAGCGAGCTCTCGCGCATCTGTGCCAGTCACCCACAGAGATGTAGATTTTGCGGGAGTAATATTTAAATAGTATTTTGCAGTTTAATATTCACAGACACTAGTATATATTCGGCTACTGTCTGGAGCCCTGCGCTTTGACTTACACGGAAGCGACTGAACGCAGCTGCCGGTACTGAATATACTTGAGAGTCTGTAACTACCGGTACTACAGAGACATACTGCTAACCACTGATCTATAATATAGTAGCGGCTTCACTGTCTTTTGGCAGTTTAGAATGTGATGAGTGATCCAGTCATATATAGATCAGGGCTGCTAACGCGTTTTCATTTCTTCTTCGCTGCTCTAAACAGGGGTTGCTTGTGGCAACACAGCACAACTTCCTGTGTTTTCAATGCATTTTGAGCAGCGAAGAAGAACCGTGCAGCGGTTAGGCAAAGCTTGCGGTCATAGGTCTTTTTTAAGAAAATGGTATCGGATCGGTATATGGGTTCATGTACTCGCCGATGCCGATGCCAGAATTTGTTGTGGTATCGGAGATATTTCCGATACTAGTATCGGAATCGGAACAACTCTAGTTTTAAGCCAACTTGTTGCTAGATGGCAGGATGAGACGGTATTGATGAGGGAGAAATGGATAGAGTGCAGACTGCACCGTGTGAGGTAGTAGCGCTGGACGAGGCTTCTGGACTGTAAGGGTAGAATTATTAGGATGCATGACAGCCATATTGCTGAAAAATGGCTGAAGGAAGGGTGGAATAATGGATGCTAGGATGAGAGGATGTCTTTGAGTGGGGGAGGGGGATATTGAGCATGAGAAGATTGGTGGGGGGAGAGGTAGAGTGAGGGAGGGAAAGAAGGAGAGAGTGCGATTGGGAGGTATAGAGAGGGGATAATTAAGTAATATATTTTAATTTAATGCCAGATGCAAATGCAATAAAACATCTTAATTCTAAAACTTTCTAAATAGCTATTGAGCATTATTAGAGATGCAAGGGCCCTATTGCTGTAAACGACTGAAGGAAGGGTTGAAGAATGGATGGTAGGATGAAAGGATGTTTTTGAGTGGGGGAGTTTTGAGGAAGAGAGGGTATTGGTGGAGGGAGTGGGTAGAATGAGGGAGGGATAAAGGAAGGTAGAGAGAGAGAGAGATAGCGAGGTATAGAGACGGGAGAATAAGAAGCTATTAAGAATAACCTCTTAAAATCTAAAACTTTCTATGTAGCTATTGAGAATTATTCGAAACACGAGAGCCATATTGCTGTAAACGGGTAAAGGAAGGGTGGAAGAATGGATGTTGGGATGAAAGGATGTTTGTAAATGAGGTGTGTTGGAAGATGGAGGGAGGGAGGTTAACGTGAACTAAGAATTAATAATACCTCACATCATTTATTAACCTTAGTTCATGTTAATTTCAACATTTACTATTGCATTATTAAAATCGAATGTGCTTGTTAACATCGTTTAATCCACTGTGAATTAACATAACTATTAATCAACAACTGTATTTTCATTAACTGACATTAACAAAGATTAATAAATACTGTAATAATTATATTATTAATTCTTTGTTCATGTTAGTTAATACATTAACTAACATTAAATAATGGAACCTTATTGTAAAGTGTTATCGATCATTCCTTCCTTAATTGACTTTTAACATATTACATGTGTTTACTTAGAGGGATATTTTATAATTTCTAAATGCACATCCTCACCCATCTGTCACAATATTTCAAATCTGTGGTATAAAATTTATTTGTGTTGGAAAGCGTGTAAATTTGTTTACCATTTATTTTCTGAGTTTACATTTTGTTTTTAATATTGCCAGGATCTATCCTCCATCAAGATTGCTAATCAATGTATGTATGAAAGAGCATGAGTGATGGATCATGACTCATATCTCAAAGCAAGCAAGATGTCGCCGGTGTTCATGGCTTGCCGTCTGCGATTGTTATGGCTTTTGATTATCTATGTGATTTTGACTCTTCTTTCTCAACTTGTTTCAACGCTATTCGTTTATGACAAACAAACTCTTCTCAACATTAGAAATGCAGTTGATTTCGGGTTAAAGACGGACCTAAGGGAAAAAATCGCCAATTTTCCTCCCCCTCTGTATTTCCCGGATAACTCAGGTCAGTTATCCTGTGTTTTCACTGGAAGAAAACGACGTCGGAGGCGCGGAAAGGGAGGTAGTGTACTCGTTAGATGGAAACTCTACCTGGCGACGCGAGATGAGCCTGATTCTTCCTTTTCTGTTCGGCGCTGCGGGCTTGTTCGGGATTGCTGTCTGGTTGGGCGCTTTCTGGAACCACGGTGCCGCTGGATTCGGCCTGTTTTGCCCGTTTACCACTCGACTCTACCTAAAGAAACTCTGCTGCGTTTTCGCGGAGGCGGCGTGGATTATTCAAACCTGCAGCTGTTACGACGTGTATCACGGTCGGCTTCTGATCCGAACATGGTTAGGATGGGGCTAATAAACTCCAGATCAATCGGAAATAAGGATATTATATTAAATGACTTTTTTACCTCGTGAGGATTGGATTTTCTATTTGTGACTGAGACGTGGCTAAACGTCGGGGATCTCAGTCCTTTCTCTGAACTGGTGCTGCCAAACTGTTCTTTTATAAATACTCCCCGTACCAGACATGGGGACTTGTGACTTGGTGACTTGGACTCGAGTCGACTCGAGTCGCTATTTTTAGGACTTGAGACTTGACTCGGACTTGGAAGTTAAAGACTCGGGACTTGACTTGAGACACGATGACTTGAATGACTTGAGTGTTAATCAAATCATGTTTTCAGTTTGAATATAAAATATATAAATAATTTTTTAAAATAAAGTTGATTACTCAGCTGGAGCGCAGGCTGAGAATAGCGTCGTGACTGGATCAGAACACTATCATCAGTCATGCCCTCTCTACCTTACACACACCACGCCCACTTAAATCAGATATCACATCACATCAACATGTCAGCCTGAGAGGTAACGTTACCGAGGGTCATTGCTATTGTCTTCAATAGTTCGCGACTAAAAACGTGTGGAAAACGCTAGTCGCGCCGCTTTCTCCTTCTTTCCAAAGCGCTCGGGCAGAAGTGCTCCTGGGGCGTCTGTAGTTGCTAAGCATCCATGACACTCTCTCTCTCAATGAAGACGTAGAAAAGGATAAATGGATTTGCAGCACTAAAAATCGCTCGCAGTAGCTCTGCTACTAAATTCATTTCAAAATGGCAATCCATATACAGCTATGAACAGCTGTTCCTTCATGTTAGCTGAGCTTTCAACGTTGATACGGGAAAGGATGAAGCTGATTGGTTAGTTATTGTTATATAAAAGTTTAGATGTTTTTAACTCGATGCGGTGCGCGTCGTGAGCGCGTTGCTTCCATTATGAGCGCGCATACCGCGCGCCTACATTGGAAATAACGAACTTGCGCGCGCAAAAGACGTGATGTGAACGGCCCCTAATGATCCGCTAGCAGGCCGTCAAAAAAACGCATTCCAGGGGCGGCGCTAGGGCTGGGCTAAGGGGGCATAAGCCCCGAATATTTTGTTACCTTGTCTTTCTCATAGAGCAAAACAATTAATCAGAAAAACAAATGTAGCTGCCGCGACTACCCAATCATGAGAAGTGCATATTACATATATATATACCCCATCACTCTCCTTCTTGGTCAAATAGCCCTTGATGCCTTCAGTGTGAATCTACAAGTTTCATAGTCATGAAAATAAAGAAAACTCTTTGAATGAGAAGGTGTGTCCAAACTTGTGGTCTGTACTGTACATAACAAAAAAGTATGAAACAACTGAAAATACGTCATATTTATATTCTATACTCTGAGAGAGAGAGAGAGAGAGAGAGAGAGAGAGAGAGAGAGAGAGTGTGTGTGTGTGTGTGTGTGTGTGTGTGAGAGAGAGAGAGAGAGAGAGAGAGAGAGAGAGAGAGGTGTTCAGAGAGGAGTCTGTTGGATGTTTAGTTTTATGGACTCAATGTTGAAAATGTAAAACATTTCAAACACTGTTGGCAGAAGTGAAAAATAAATAATTTTAGGAAGTTACAATTTTGTTTGATTCCATGATGTATTTTACTGAACATGAGTATTTACAATGCAAATCCAAATTATTTTAATTTACTGACAGTTACTTATATCTTGTCTTTTAACTTTATTAAGATCAGATTCTGCAGGTAAAATAACAATATTAAGGTGACTTGACTTGGACTTGACTTGACATAGCTTGTGACTTGACTTGACTTGACTTGCCCAAGAAAAAAATACTTGGGACTTACTTGAGACTTGAAGGTTAAGACTTGAGACTTACTTGAGACTTGCACATGTGTGACTTGGTCCCATCTCTGCCCCGTACTATTGGCCGGGGTTGGGGTCTTGCATCAGTTTTTAAAAATCATTTTGGCTGTCGGTCATTAACGGCTGATGTTTACTCCAGCTTTGAACTCCAATTATTGCAGTTCGGCCAAACAAACCCTGTGTTGTGTGCACTAGTCTACAGACCACCAAAGATTCATAAAGATTTTATATATAATTTCACAGAATTTCTAGGAGGGATTATGACAAGGTATGACAGACTTTTAATTCTTGGGGATTTCAATATTCATGTGTGTTGTCCCACAAACTCTTTAGCTAACGAGTTTTTTAATTTAATTGACTCTTTTAATTTAACTCAGCATGTGACGGGTCCAACTCACAATCATGGACACACTTTGGATCTTGTCCTGTCTTATGGCCTTTCTGTATGTGACATTGAGATAGTTGATACAGTGTTCTCCGACCATAAGTCTATAGTGTTTGACATTTCTTTACCGTCTATCATTGTTAAACCATCTACTGCTGGTCGGTTTTTACGTACAGTAAATGCAGACATGATAAATTAATTTTGTACTTCTTTTATTGAGGTTGCTCCTCCTGTTTTATATGAGGAAAATCCATCTATTTCACTGGACGTGGAGGAGCTGCTGTTTCAATTTAACTCCTCATGTATCAACATATTAGACTCTGTAGCTCCCTTGAAAGAAAAACGTGTTAAATCAGCATCAAAACCTTGGTTAAATAATTCCACTCGTGTCCTCCGCCAGGTTTGTAGGCGAGCAGAGCGCAAGTGGAAAAAGGACAAGCTTCACATTTCTTATGATATTTTTAAAAACACTCTAACTGCTTATCAGAACGCTCTATTCAAAGCTAGGGCCACTTATTTATCTGAGTTTACTGAAAAAAATTGCCATAAACCCAGAGTTTTATTTGATATGATAAATGCTGTGGTAAACCCTCGAGCTTCAAATTGCCTTGTTGCCTCCACACAAACCTGTGAACATTTTTTAAATTATTTTATGGACAAAATTGAGGTGTTAAGATTATCTATTCAATGTCCTACACATGATCCACCTGTTTCATATACCTGCTCAGCTGTTTTAGACCAGTTTGAGCCTGTACAACTTTAAAGGGGATAGTTGAGAATCAAAAGTTCACTTCCTGCTCATTAGATATTGTTCCCACCCGTATTTTTAAGCAGGCTTTTCCTGTTATTGGTTCGAGTGTTTTGTCCATAATAAATAGTTCCCTGAGGTCAGGTTTAGTTCCAAACTATTTTAAACAAGCCATAGTTAAACCCCTCATTAAAAAAACAAACTTGGATCCTCTGGTGTGCTCAAATTTTAGACCAATTTCAAATTTGCCTTTCTTTTCCAAAGTCTTGGAAAAGGCTGTTTTATCCCAATTACAAAATTTTCTAGAAAAAAACTCTCTGCTTGAGGTTTTTCAGTCAGGTTTCAGAGCAAAGCACAGCACAGAAACGGCTCTATTACGAGTTTATAATGATATTTTAATAACTGTCGATTCTGGTATTCCTGCCATTTTATTTTTATTAGATTTAAGTGCAGCCTTTGATACCATTGATCACAATGTAATGATCTCCCGCCTTGAGAGTTATGTTGGGATACAGGGGGTGGCCCTATATTGGTTTAAATCTTATCTGTCAAACAGGAGTTTTGCTGTATAAATAGGGGAATCTTTTTCCTCTACAGGTCATGTTAAATATGGGGTCCCCCAGGGGTCTATCCTTGCACCATTGCTTTTTTCGATTTATATGATGCCTCTGGGGTCTATTTTTAAGAAATATAATGTATCATTTCATTTTTATATGCCGATGATACGCAATTTTATTTACCTTTTAACAATACTAAATCTCCTATCTTTGAGTGTCTTGAGGAAATTAAGGGCTGGATGTCTCAATTTCTTAAAACTAAACGAAAATAAATCAGAGATTATTGTTTTTGGCAGTAGTAATTCAGTAAATTTGGGACCATTGGAAATTTATAACAAACTGGTGGTAAAACATTTGGGGGTGCTTTTTGATAACGTTTTCAAGTTCGACAAGCAAATTAATGCTGTTGTAAAATCCTGTTTTTTTCATTTGCGACTCCTGGCAAAGGCCAAATCCTTTCTCTCCTTCAGAGATCTGGAGAAATCAATTCATGCATTTGTCTTTTCTCATTTGGAGTATTGCAATTCACTTTATACAGGGATCAGTCAGTCAGCATTATCACGACTGCAGGCTGTTCAAAATGCTGCAGCCAGGATGCTGACTGGCACAAGAAAACGGGAGCACATTACCCCAATTCTTTTCTCTCTTAGTTGGCTGCCAGTACACTTCCAAATTGAGTATAAAATTTTAGTGATGGTTTTTAAATCTCTAAATGGGTTGGCACCCATTTACCTCAGAGACCTTTTAAAGTTTCATACTTCTACGAGATCCCTTAGGTCCTCAAACCAGCTGCTCCTACTTGTACCTAGATCCCGATTAAAGCTTAGAGGGGACCGGGCTTTTTCGGTTACTGGTCCCAAACTTTGGAATGCATTACCTCAAAAGATTAGGGCGGTAAATTCTTTGTCCGTTTTTAAAAAGGAGTCAAAATCTTATCTGTTGTCAAAAGCTTTTTCTACTACTTGATGACTGTATTAATCATATATCTAAATTTTCAATTCTTTAAATTGTATTTGATTTATTTTAGAATTGTTTAGTACAGCACCTTGGGCAGCAGTGTTGCTGTAATTTGTGTGCTTTATAAATAAACAAACAAACAAAGCTATGTTTGCTGAAAGAGCAGCCTGTCATCAAGCTCGCCATTATGTTGAAGATCTGATCTGATTCTTCTGTTCCTGGAATAAATGGCAATAATGATGCTGGTTACAGGGGACAAAACACCAGACTATCCTGTCACTGAGCTTTGAGCTGAAGCAGATGTTGGAACTGAATGAAAGATCAAATACTGACAGCAAAGATCTCTCACTCGTGCAGCAGGTGGAAGCACTATGTGTCACCTCTCATTCACAAAAACTGTTGTGAAAGATCCATGACCACAGCAACATATCATACACGTACACAAACCCCTGAGCCATGTTAGACCTGTGGCAAACGATACCTTTGATGGTTTCAGTCAGGGTGAAGCAACTAATGTTCTTACTACACAGGGCAATAAAACAACTAGCTTATAATAGTCACAAGTCAACCATTCCTTAAAATTTTCTATTAAAAAGAGAATAGTTGTCTGGGTAAATACTTAGTATACACTGTTTTAGATTTAGTGGTACTAAGGAAGAGATAGTTTGAGAGGATCACAGCACCCCCACAATTTTGCATCTCCTCACAATCCCACATGCAGTGAAATAAAATAACTAAATTGTTTTTGAGCTTTTAACATTGATCAGCTGATGTACTGTAAAGAAGTATATTAGTTTTAGAAGACTGTATATTCATTTGCAGAGTTTAATGACAATAATATAATAGCTGAGTTGTAGATCCCGACAAAGCTACACAGTGAGCCATTGTAAGGCATACAAAATCATATTTGGAATGAAGTCTATGCTGACCAAATGTCTGTCAGATATGTTAATGCTTGGTATATGGCACCCATGTGTGGCATAGTAGTACATTTACATTTTAATTTCATACTATAGTGTGTGAATCCAGTATTTATGGATTGTACTTGTGTTTGCGAATATATTTAATCTTGGACAATGAAATATCCTCTTGTAAATCTCGAATCTAATCTTGCTTCTAATTTCAGAGTTGTCTTTACAATTCCCATCCAATATATAATTTGGTAACCCCAACAACTTTGTGGGGAAAATTTTCCCAATAATGACGGTGTGGGTAGATCTAAGGAAGTTCTAAGCGGCCATGCATTATAATTTTTTTTCCTTCTTGTTTTCTCGTTATAACGGCTTAATTTTCTCGTTATCTCGACATAACGAAAGTTTGTTTGTTTTCTCGTTATAAGGCATCTAATGGACCATGCAGGCGCTCTTACTGTAGCATATTTCAGCAAATTTAGCTTCGCCTAGGTAATAACGTCTACAATACTATACATAAATAAAGGCTGATCAATCACTGTTGATTTTTCCAGAGACCGTACACCAAACATTTTGTTTTTGTAATTAACATGTTTAAATGGCAACACCGCAAACACTTCAGAAGAATGCGGAACTATTCTAAGATCTCTTAGAGCTGCTTGGATTAAACTCACTTATAATTTTCCCTTTATTTGATATAAAATTTGTAATTTTTAGTAGTCATTATAAGCTGTGGCAGATATCATGTGATATCTTCTGTTTGAAAAGAACTTTGTAAGTGTAGTGTATGTGTGTGTGTAGAAAAAAACGATTACAACATTATAGAACAAAACTGAATTAAATTTGGTTTTGATAAGCAGTTATTTTATGGTGAAACTCATGCATCTAGCAAGACCTTAATACACTAAATAATAATATTAATTCAAGCAAATACCCTTAGACTCCACAGGGTTAACATTTATGAATTAATTAAATGTCAGTAATGAACAAGACTGCACAAATTATAGCGATCACGAGGAAGCTCCGCGTACAGTAAAGTGAACTGTGTACAACACCCCATCAGTTATATTCAGGTCTATAGTGCCACCTGCTGGCGCAGTTTTGTAAGTTCTTAGAGAAAATTAAGTCAGTATAACGAAAAAATGACTTTCGTTATGTCGAGATAACAAGAAAACTAAGTCATTATAACGAGAAAATGACTTTATGTCAAGATAACGAGAAAATTAAGTCATTATAATGAGAAGACAAGAAGGACAAAAATTATAATGCATGGCCGCTTAGAACTTCCGTATAGAACAGAATTTTTAAGTGGGTCAAATTAATTTTATGTTGTAAAATAAATTAAATGTGTTTATGGTTGGGCGTACTTCATTTTCGGCTCATCCAAGGATAATTAACTTCTTGTCCTCGTAAAGAAACAGTAGATATTATTAACTAATTCCAAAATATTTTTGTACATTGTGCCAAATGATTTTATTTTATTTTTTATAAATGTTGGCAACTGCATTGTAAAAATGCCCTTGAGTGTGATGGTAGTGTTTTAGGTCTCACGGTAATTACAGCAATCATTTTTGCATCTACACTTCGATGATTCATTAGTTTCAAGTAGATATTTTCCCAGATACCTATGAAACCAAAATACAATTTTCTGGAAAGTTTGTCAAACCTGAGAAAGCAGGGTCAAGTCAGTTTCTGAAAGAGAGGTAACTTTTACCATGGTAACTTACTCTGTGAACCTAACCTGGTTGGGAGCAGGTTTTCTTCGGTAAACCCAGAGTTTATTTCTGTCTACTACACTTTTTAAAGCAAAAGCAATGTTTAAATACCTCATTCAATCATGCTGCAAAAAAAAGAAGAAAAAAAAAAGAAGCTTTTCTTAAGTGAGTATTTGGAATCGAAATTAAGTGCATTTTACTTATTAAAACAAGAAAAATTATATTAATGCAAATGGAAGCAAGGATATTTTTTTAACCCATTGGGAGATCATTTGCAAAATTAGACAATTACACTTATGATACCTTATGTTATTTTTCTTATGTAGAAAAAAAACATCTTGATTTAAGAATCTTCAGATATTTTCATTGGAAACAACAAGACAATAATTAAGAAAAGCATTTTTTGTATTGCGGGTACATTCATAGATTGCTCATATTTTCATGATGCAGACAGTGTTAAAGTGACAAAAATGGCATGTCCTCTTATACTGAATCCTGTACTGTAGATGAGGAGGATGCATTAATTGGTAAGGAATTACATTTACATCAGGACAGGATTATTTAGATTTTTTTTTTTTTTTTTTTTTTTTGCCATATCCATGTGCATTTTTATTACAGCGGAACCATTTTAAATAGTAGTTTTCTATAAAACATTAGGGATGCAGAGCACATTAGTAAGGCCGCTGTATGCAGAGCAGAAAGGAAAGTGTATCTTGATCTCATGCTCTTATAATATTTGTGCCGTTTTCTGAGCACAAACCCATGGAAAATGAAGCTGATTACTAGGAATGGAAGGGTAGTTGGAGATATATGCCGTAACCACCACCACAGTAATTCAATTTATTTATCTTTGTTTCCTACAAATACAAAAGAAACAGTTATAATTTTTCCAGTTGGATTTTAACATTCTTCTAACACTTGATTTTGTGGCCATCTCCTCTTCATCTTGTGGAGGGCCATCCAAAGTGGAATTAGCATCATCAAGGAAACAGCTCTCCCAAATCACTTAATGACAAATACGTTCTGATCTTTTGCACCTGAACTGCATTAAACAGAGAAGGAAGTGTGAGGTCGATCTCCAGATCTCATCTAATGTTTTTCTCTCCTTTAGCTTGCATCTTTCAGTGACTAATGAGCACCATGCACATGGACACAGATTGCACAGCATGAAGCCATCCCCCTCCACCAGAGCACACCTCACAGATAACCTCACTTTGTTCAAAAAATTTGTCCTCCTGGGGATTTTTCTTGCATTCAACACCTTGTTAGTGTCTGTGCTTTTCACACACCTTGCCTCATTATTTTTGCGAGCGTTCTTACTGTTGGATGAGTAGAATTCAGATTTCATTTCATTACTGTAATTAAGAAATTCAACAGTTTGGATTAGAGAACATTTAATTGTAAAAAGAAAATAGACACATAATGATATTTATTTAATATGTCAAAAGTATGGTGACCCACACTCAGAATTTGACCCATCCAAAGAGAGAGAGAGAGTGTGAGTGTGAGTGTGTGCGCGCGCGCGCACAGCCATTTATTCTGCGGCACCCAGGGAGCAGTTAGGGGTTCTGTGCCTTGCTCAAGGGCACCTCAGTCATGGTATTGCCAGCCCAAGACTCAAACCCACAACTTAAGGATAAAGACTCAAACTCTTTAACCACTAAGCCACAATTTCCCCCACTAAGACGTGGTGTGGCAGGAGCTGCCCTTAGAACTAAAACTAAAAGTGACCTATTTTTTATACATTTAATGAGTTGAGTTCCCTGATCAACTTTACTGCAGCTTTTATGAACTTTTATGAACTTTGAGGCTTTGATCAACTTTTATGAAGTTGAAATTTATCCAGAGATTTTTGATCTTCGGAAACTGCATTATTTTCAAACTGTAAAGTAATTACTTTCTAAAGTAATCTTAGACCGCGGGGCAAAACGAAAGGTATTTTATGAGGACATTTAAATAACCTATGTGTGTCATCAAAACATGAACAAATTGAAAATCTGCTTTTGGACTCAAATCTAGATTTTTTTTGTGTTTGTCTGAAACATGGTTAACTAAAACTTCTCCTAGCGTTGCTTTGGCATTGCCTGAGTTTAAATATTACAGACAGGATAGTAAAGTTGGTAGAGGAGGAGGGCTTCTTATTTATGTTAAAGATTATTTGACAATTAAACAATTCCTTGATTGTTCTAATTAATTTGAATGTATTGCTGTTTTAATCACACTATCTCCGCAAATATCTTTTATTATATTTGCAGTGTGTAGACCGCCCTCATCCGATACCTCTTGCTATGATCATTTTAAAAACCTCTTTAAAGAAATTAATATACATAAAGGGTGTATTGTTATGGGGATTAAATCTTAATTGGTCTGATAAAAAGGCCAAAAAGAAATTGAAGGAGATTTTTGTTGAATTAAATTGTATGGTTTTATACAAATGATTGAGACCCCCACACATATTACAGCTACTTTGGGAACTTTCTAGACTAAAACACTTTGTTGGCATTAATGGAAGTGCATTAGCATGGTTATATGACCGCCATCAATTTGTAGCAGTGAATGAAGATGTATCATATTGATCACAAGTGTAGTATGGAGTACCTCAAGGCTCAGTACTAGGGCCGCTACTCTTCACGCTTTATATGTTACCCTTGGGAGATATCATCAGGAAACATGGTGTTAGCTTTCACTGTTATGCTGATGATACTCAGCTCTATATTTCTTTGCAGCCCGGCGAAACACCAATTTGAAAAACTAACGGAATGCATAGTCGATATAAAAAACTGGATGATAAGTAATTTCTTACTGCTATATTCTGAAAAAACAGGTGTTAATTATATGACCTAAAAACTCTGCAATATGCAATAACTTGAATATACAAAAGATGGATTGATGGCTGCTCTGTCAATTCTTCGTCATCAGTTAGGAATCTAGGTGTGCTATTTGATAACAATCTTTCCTTAGAAAGCCAAGTTTCTAGCATTTGTAAAACTGCATTTTTCCATCTCAAAAATATATCTAAATTATGGCCTATGCTCTCAATGAAAAATGCAAAAATGTTAATCCATGCATTTATGACCTTAAGGTTAGATTATTGTAATGCTTTATTGGGTGGTTGTTCTGCATGCTTAGTAAACAAACTACAGCTAGTCCAAAATGCAGCAGCAAGAGTTCTTATTAGAACCGGGAAGTAAGATCATATTAGCCCGGTCCTGTCAACACTGCACTGGCTCCCTATCAAACATCGTATAGATTTTAAAATCTTGCTTATTACCTATAAAGCCCTGAATGGTTTAGCACCTCAGTATTTGAATGAGTTGTCCGATGCATTCTCAAAACACAATTTGAGTAATTTGATAATACCTAGAATATCAATATCAACTGCAGGTGGTAGATCCTTTTCCTATTTGGCACCTAAACTCTGGAATGACCTACCTAACATTGTTCGGAAGGCAGACACAGGCTGCGTCTGAAATCACATACTTCCCTACTATATAGTATGGAAAAATCAGTATATGACAAATTAGTATGTTTGAATCTTTTGCGTTCATAAAAGAGTAGACGAGAATTGCAATAATTCTCGCGAGATTCAGTTGTATGTATACTTATTTTGCATTCTAATCACTGATCTATAATATAGATAAGTGGTTCTAATATGCCTACTCACCTACTATATAGTAGGGGAAAAAAAGTATGTGAAGAAAGAAGTACGTTCGAAACCTCAGTATTCATAAAACAGTAGGCGAGAAATCCCCTGATATCATACTGCTTCATCCAAGATTCTGAAGGGTTCATCGATGGATACTTTTTAATCCCAGAATGCCACACAAAAGGGATAAATCGTCATCGAACGTGAAGGAGAACAGCGACGTGGGTGTTTTTCAAAGGTGAGTATTAATAAAACAAACACAGTTCCCATGTGATAAAATTGTATTTGTTGAGCTACTGTAGAGTAAACTGTTGACTTGTTAAGGTGTAAAGACGCTAGCCAAGAACACTACGGTATAATTGTTAAAAAAACAACAACAACAAAACATGTTTTATTATGTAAAGCAAACAGTGGAGCTCCACTAAGCACATGTAAGTGGATTTGCATGAACCATATACATCTTAAAGATGATTAAATGTCTATTTAATATAAGACAGGACAATGGAAAAAGAGCATTGCAAAAGGTTAAATCACATTAACAGACATCTGAGTGAGAGATTTGTGTGTTATTATGTGGAATTCAATGTCAACACTGCTTTAGATGAATATAAGTAATGTAAATAAATAAATCTTGCGACACGTGTCCCGAGCTCTCGTCAGCGTTGCCCTGGAAACACCTGCACCTGCTCGTCACGGGCTGAGCTGCCACACCTGCACCCCATCAAGCTCTGGTTATATAAACAAACAAACGAACACAGCATTGAGAGATATCTACACAAGACTTGGCTAATCTCTTGTTTGTTGGAGCAGTGTGTGACCACCAACCCCGCTGCACATGGGAGGGCACCAATTGAAGAGGAAGCCAAGGACCAGACTGCCTCACACCAACGCCCTTTCACCCCCATACCCTCAATAAAATCCAACCTTCGGGGAACTTACCTACATCTTCGAGTCGTGTCCTTCTTCACCTCGCCACACTGGTGGAGAATGCGGGTAGGACAGTGAAGAAGACAACGACGACCCTTCCCCACATGACATTTCCCTGTTTTGTTTTTTTTCTCCTCCTCGCCTCTTCTCTGGTTTCCCCAGGTGGTGTTCTTCCCCCTGACAATGGAAGAACTGCTTAAGCACCTTACCGAGGTGAGCATCCGCCAGCAGCAAATCATGCAGCACATGGCCTCCCGGCAAGGGGAAACTGAAAGTGAGCTCACTGCGCTCCGCCTGGCCACTGCCCCCTGAACTCCACTACCTGACCTCCGTGAGCCCATGCCCACTGAAGCACCCCGCTCTCCGGGATGACCTTTGCTGGCAGGATGCGCCGTGTACACAGAAAACGCGGCGCGGGCGGAAGTGAAAGTAAATGGCCGCCCATTCCTTGCCCTGATGGACTCCAGCAGTGTGTTCAGCCTGGTCAAAACGTCAGTCCTACCCCCCGGACAAAGCTGCCCATCACCTGTGCACACGGCGACACCCGTGAAGTACCTGCGAAGCGGGTTACCATCGCAGCGCCAACCGGCACCTGGCCAATAGATGTCAGGTTTGTCAAGGATGTGCCAGTACCCCAGACGGCATCCCGTGTTGCTGGCATCAGACAGCCCCAAGGACAGTGAGTCATGGATTCTCCTGGATATGGCCAGCTTTCACAGGTCTGTCAGGGTCCACTCCCCGCTCTCCCTGCTTCTCCATAGGAACAGGACGACATCCTCCCCATCAAGCTCTGGTTATATAAACCCAGCCCCGGCTGTGGGCGCGCACTCACAGTCTTCAAACAGCACGAGCGCTTCTTGCTCTCTCACTCCCTTGTGCATATTAAAGGGGGGGGGGGGGGGGGGGGGTGAAATGCTTTTTCATGCATACTGAGTTTTTTACACTATTAAAGAGTTGGATTCCCATGCTAAACATCGGCAAAGTTTCAAAAATTAAGTTGTACGTTTGAAGGAGTATATATAAAATACTCCTTCCGGTTTGTCACAAGTTTCGGAAAGTTTTTTTCGAGTATTGGTCTGTGTGACGTTAGATGGAGCGGAATTTCCTTATATGGGTCCTGAGGCAGTGACGTGGGCCGCCCTCCTGTGGGCTCACCACCTGCAGGAGGGAGCGTAAGGGGCCGGTGCATAGTGGATCGGGCGACAGTCGTAGGCTAGACCCCCGACAACCCGATCTCTGGACACGGAATCTGGCTTTAGGGACGTGGAATGTCACCTCGTTGGCGGGGAAGGAGCCTGAGCTTGTGCGGGAGGTCGAGAGGTACCGACTAGAGATAGTCGGGCTCACCTCAACGCACAGCTTGGGCTCTGGAACCACACTTCTTGAGAGAGGCTGGACTCTCTACCACTCTGGAGTTGCCCATGGTGAGAGGCGGAGGGCTGGAGTGGGTTTGCTAATAGCCCCCCAGCTCAGCCGCCATGTGTTGGAGTTTACCCCGGTGAACGAGAGGGTCGCTTCCCTGCGCCTTCGAGTCAGGGATAGGTCTCTCACTGTCGTTTGTGCCTACGGGCCGAACGGCAGTGTGGACTACCCGGCCTTCTTGGAGTCTCTGGGAGGGGTGCTGGAAAGTGCTCCGACTGGAGACTCCGTCGTTCTACTGGGGGACTTCAACGCTCACGTGGGCAGTGACAGTGACACCTGGAGGGGCGTGATTGGGAGGAACGGCCCTCCTGACCTGAACCCGAGCGGTGTTCTGTTATTGGATTTCTGTGCTAACCACGGTTTGTCCATAACGAACACCATGTTCAAGCATAAGGGTGTCCATCAGTGCACGTGGCACCAGGACACCCTTGGCCGGAGGTCGATGATCGACTTTGTGGTCGTGTCATCAGACCTTCGGCCATATGTCTTGGACACTCGGGTGAAGAGAGGGGCGGAGCTGTCAACTGATCACCACCTGGTGGTGAGTTGGATCCGATGGCGGGGGAGGAAGCTGGACAGGCTCGGCAGACCCAAACGTACTGTGAGGGTCTGTTGGGAACGTTTGGCCGAGCCCCCTGTCAGAGAGATTTTCAACTCCCACCTCCGGCAGAGCTTCGACCGGATCCCGAGGGAGTCTGGAGATATTGAGTCCGAGTGGACCATGTTCTCCACCTCCATTGTCACTGCGGCTGCTCGGAGCTGTGGCGGTAAGGTCTCCGGTGCCTGTCGAGGCGGCAATCCCCGAACCCGGTGGTGGACACCGGAAGTAAGGGATGCTGTCAAGCTGAAGAAGGAGTCCTATCGGGCCTGGATGGCTTGTGGGACTCCGGAGGCAGCTGACAGGTACCGGCAGGCCAAGCGGACTGCAGCCCGGGTAGTTGTGGAGGCAAAAACTCGGGCCTGGGAGGAGTTCGGTGAGGCCATGGAGAAGGACTATCGGTTGGCCTCGAAGAGATTCTGGCAAACTGTTCGACGCCTCAGGAGGGGGAAGCAGTGCCCTACCAACACTGTTTACAGTAGAGATGGGCACCTGTTGACCTCAACTGGGGATATCGTCGGGCGGTGGAAGGAATACTTCGAGGATCTTCTCAATCCCACCGACTTGTGTTCCATTGAGGAAGCAGTGGCTGGGGACTCGGAGGGGCACTCGTCCATCACCCGGGCTGAAGTCATCGAGGTAGTTAAAAAGCTCCTCGGTGGCAAGGCACCGGGGGTGGACGAGATCCGCCCCGAGTACCTCAAGTCTCTGGATGTTGTGGGGCTGTCTTGGCTGGCACGCCTCTGCAACATCGCATGGCGGTTGGGGACAGTACCTCTGGACTGGCAGACCGGGGTGGTGGTCCCTCTTTTCAAGAAGGGGGACCAGAGAGTGTGTTCCAACTATAGGGGGATCACACTTCTCAGCCTCCCTGGGAAAGTCTATGCCAGGGTACTGGAGAGGAGAATTCGGCCGATAGTGGAACCTCGGATCTAGGAGGAACAGTGTGGTTTTCGTCCCGGTCGTGGAACACTGGACCAGCTCTATACCCTTTCCAGGGTGCTGGAGGGTTCATGGGAGTTTGCCCAACCAGTCCACATGTGTTTTGTGGACTTGGAGAAGGCATTCGACCGTGTTCCTCGCGACATCCTGTGGAGGGTGCTCCGGGAGTATGGGGTCGGCGGCTCCCTACTTAGGGCTGTTCGGTCCCTGTACGACCGGAGCAAGAGCTTGGTTCGCATTGCCGGCAGTAAGTCAGACCTGTTCCTGGTGCATGTTGGACTCCGGCAGGGCTGCCCTTTGTCACCGGTTCTGTTCATAATTTTTATGGACAGAATTTCTAGGCGCAGCCAAGGGCCGGAGAGTGTCCGGTTTGGGGACCATACGATTTCGTCGCTGCTTTTTGCGGATGATGTTGTCGTGTTGGCATCCTCAGACCAGGACCTTCAGTGTGCATTGGGACGGTTTGCAGCCGAGTGTGAATCGGCTGGGATGAGAATCAGCACCTCCAAGTCCGAGGCCATGGTTCTCAGTCGGAAAAGGGTGGATTGCCCACTTCAGGTTGGTGGAGAGTTCCTGCCTCAAGTGGAGGAGTTCAGGTATCTTGGAGTCTTGTTCACGAGTGAGGGAAGGATGGAACGTGAGATTGACAGACGGATCGGTGCAGCTTCTGCAGTAATGCGGTCGCTGTACCGGTCTGTCGTGGTGAAGAAGGAGCTGAGCTGTAAGGCAAAGCTCTCGATTTACCGGCCAATCTACGTTCCTACTCTCACCTATGGTCATGAGCTGTGGGTCATGACCGAAAGGACAAGATCCCGGATACAGGCGGCCGAAATGAGCTTTCTCCGTCGGGTGGCTGGGCGCTCCCTTAGAGATAGGGTGAGAAGCTCGGTCACTCGGGAGGAGCTCAGAGTAGAGCCGTTGCTCCTCCACATCGAGAGGAGCCAGCTGAGGTGGCTCGGGCATCTATTTCGGATGCCTCCTGGACGCCTTCCCAGGGAGGTGTTCCAGGCACGTCTCACCGGGAGGAGGCCCCGGGGAAGACCTAGGACACGCTGGAGGGACTATGTCTCCCGGCTGGCCTGGGAACACCTCGGGGTCCCCCCGGAAGAGCTGGAAGAAGTGGCTAGGGAGAGGGAAGTCTGGGCGTCTCTGCTTAGACTGTTGCCCCCGCGACCCGGCCCCGGATAAGCGGAAGATGATGGATGGATGGATGGATGGATGGGTCCTGAGGCACTTCTGCCGGAAGAGCACGCGCTCCCGTATAGCAGAGCACTGAGAGCACAGACATTCACTGATCAGAGCGAGAGCGTCGCGAAATGTCACAAAAGAAGTGTGTTTTTGGTTGCGAGGGCAAGACAACCCTGCACAGATTACCAAAAAAAAAAAAAACAGCATTAAGGGACCAGTGGATGGAGTTTATTTTTACAGAGCATCGACGGAGTTATGCAAGTGTTTGTGTTTGTTCCCTGCATTTCGAAGATGCTTGTTTTACAAACAAGGCCCAGTTTGACGCCAGATTTGCATATCGTTTATTTCTTAAGGATGATGTAGTCCCAACGAAAAAGGGTCACGATCGTGTGTTGGAAACGCAGGCGGTGAGTAAAACTGCTTCAAATATCTCTGTGTTGTTTACTTAGCTATCGGCGCGTAAGCACATCAAGTAAACAACATGCGATGTTGGCATCAAACTGCACTTTCCACATGTACAGCTTAAAAAAAAAAAGCTGTAGTCATTGCTGATGCTGCTCTTGTTAAATTTCAGCCTCTGGATCTGATTCTGGATCATAAATAAACGGCTGAATCTGACTGTAAGCCATGGTTTGTTTTGGATGATGTTTTTTTCCTCACGGTAATGTCACAGCTTCCAAACGCTCTCAACGCAAAAGCTTACTCGCGCTCGTGATTCTTTAGCTCCGCCCACACGTCACGCCTCCAGCCGGTCGTGTTTTTCCAGGAAAAATCGGTACAGACTATCTTTCTCTTATGAATATAATAAAACTAAAGACTTTTTGGAGTTATGAAGGATGCAGTATTACTCTATAGGTACTCAAGATTAACAGGATATTGAGTGAAAACAAGCATTTCACCCCCCCCCCCTTAATCAAAATCATTAAACACGATAGAAAAAGTGCGAAACACCAAAGTTTCACGTGCGTTCGCGCACTCTCAGTCTTCAAACTACACGAGCGCTCTCTCTCTCTCACTCGTGCATATTAAACAAAATCATTAGAAACGAAAGAAAAAGGGGCGGAATGCCAAAGTTTCACGTGGAGCATTCAGAGATTTTATTTTTCTTCTCCATGACAGGCTGCTGGCTCCCACTGTTAATTTTTATTTTTTTATTTTTTGGAAAAGCACTCTCTGTATTAGTCCAAAGCTCCAGTTTACATTGGTTACTGTATTCTTTCAATTGACCTAAACAAGTATTTTGGGTTTATTGAATGCTAGACATCAAGTTGTTGTTATTTTCATCTGAAAGAAGAACTTTTTTCAGTAATCTAGGCCCCATGTGTTCAGTAAGCTTGTTTCAGTAAGCTATGTGTTTTCAAGGTTTTATTGAATGCTATCTCTATACAAGTGCAAAGTAATGCATTCTTAGTCAGTCTTTTATTTTGTAATTTTAAGAGCAATAAACATATATTGCAATGTTAAGGAATCATTTTTTATTATTAAGATATGTAAATCAACAAGTATGAATCGTTAGTAGTCAATTAATGGGGAGATAATTGAAATCGAATCGGTCTGAAAAAATTAATTGTTAGATTAATCGATGCATCGAAAAAAAATTGCTAGATTAATCGTTTATCCCAGCACTAGTCAAGTGCCATGGGTGAAATGCTCCATCACTGCATCTCCTCTGGTTTTCTCATCAGGACCAGAGGTTGCTGTGGTCTCTTCATCCTTAGAGACCCCAGAGCCAGTGAGAGCATCTAGAGAAAGACCATCATTGAAAAATGATTTTAATTTATCCTTGCTTCTAGCAAATCCATATGCTTTCTAAAAGAGCCATGGTCACATTATCCTTCAGAAATTGTTCAGATATTCTAATTAGATGCTAACATAAAATTTCTTCTTCTTCTTCTTCTTTTTCTTCTTCTTCTTCTTCTTCTTCTTCTTCTTCTTCTTCTTATTATTATTATTATTATTATCACTGAAAAAAGCTGTACTTAAGATTTTTTGTAGAAATGTTTTAAACACTTTGATAAAGTTAAATGAGAAATTAATAGCCTATAGTTGCATTTATAATTTTTCTATATAGTTGCATTTATAATTTTTCTAATATAGGAACATTGTTAATAGCTTCACTGTAACTTTTGATGAATTTATCATGGAAAAAAAGGTTTAGTTTCGTTTTTTTTTATTTTTTTTTTTTATCCTGACCCCAATTGTTTGAATGGTATAATTTTCAACTCTGATGTTGATAATAATTGTTATGTCAGCAACAAAACAGAATAAGATAACTATTTCTGAAGGATCATGTTATATTGAACACTGGAGTAATGATGAATTCAGCTTAAATAAACATGAATGAAGTACTAAACATTTATTTTAAATTGAAGTAATATTTCAAATAAATGCAGCTTTGGTGAGCACAATACATTTCTCAAAAGCTTTAAAAATGGTTTTTAATACAGGGACAACTTCTGGTTAATGGATGTTCACTAATGACTACACTTACTGGTGCAGTCAAGTGAAATAGCTGTTAGATAATTATTGTATTGCATGCAACTGTATGTTATAAATAAAGCATGCAGTGCTCAATTTGAATTCCTCACAAGTGTGTGAGAAAGGAGTCAAAAATAAAATTGTGGATTCTGAGAACCACTCAATGCAACAGACACCGTGGGACCAGAGAATAATTCCTGGAAGTCAGGAGAATGACGAAAAACACAAATTACTTTTTCACAATTTACAATCTCTCTCAACATAAAAAATGGAATACAGTAGGTCCATTACTGTATTCTACAAGGCTAAGGCAGCCATGGAGCCATCATCTACAGTATTGTTCAAAATAATAGCAGTACAATGTGACTAACCAGAATAATCAAGGTTTTTGGTATATTTTTTATTGCTACGTGGCAAACAAGTTACCAGTAGGTTCAGTAGATTGTCAGAAAACAAACAAGACCCAGCATTCATGATATGCACGCTCTTAAGGCTGTGCAATTGGGCAATTAGTTGAAAGGGATGTGTTCAAAAAAATAGCAGTGTCTACCTTTGACTGTACAAACTCAAAACTATTTTGTACAAACATTTTTTTTTCTGGGATTTAGCAATCCTGTGAATCACTAAACTAATATTTAGTTGTATGACCACAGTTTTTTAAAACTGCTTGACATCTGTGTGGCATGGAGTCAACCAACTTGTGGCACCTCTCAGCTGTTATTCCACTCCATGATTCTTTAACAACATTCCACAATTCATTCACATTTCTTGGTTTTGCTTCAGAAACAGCATTTTTGATATCACCCCACAAGTTCTCAATTGGATTAAGGTCTGGAGATTGGGCTGGCCACTCCATAACATTAATTTTGTTGGTTTGGAACCAAGACTTTGCCCGTTTACTAGTGTGTTTTGGGTCATTGTCTTGTTGAAACAACCATTTCAAGGGCATGTCCTCTTCAGCATAGGGCAACATGACCTCTTCAAGTATTTTAACATATGCAAACTGATCCATGATCCATGGTATGCGATAAATAGACCCAACACCATAGTAGGAGAAACATGCCCATATCATGATGCTTGCACCTCCATGCTTCACTGTCTTCACTGTGTACTGTGGCTTGAATTCAGAGTTTGGGGGTCATCTCACAAACTGCCTGTGGCCCTTGGACCCAAAAAGAACAATTTTACTCTCATCAGTCCACAAAATGTTCCTCCATTTCTCTTTAGGCCAGTTGATGTGTTCTTTGGCAAATTGTAACCTCTTCTGCACATGCCTTTTTTTTAACAGAGGGACTTTGCGGGGGATTCTTGAAAATAGATTAGCTTCACACAGACGTCTTCTAACTGTCACAGTACTTACAGGTAACTCCAGACTGTCTTTGATCATCCTGGAGGTGATCATTGGCTGAGCCTTTGCCATTCTGGTTATTCTTCTATCCATTTTGATGGTTGTCTTCCGTTTTCTTCCACGTCTCTCTGGTTTTGCTCTCCATTTTAAGGCATTGGAGATCATTTTAGCTGAACAGCCTATAATTTTTTGCACCTCTTTATAGGTTTTCCCCTCTCTAATCAACTTTTTAATCAAAGTACGCTGTTCTTCTGAACAATGTCTTGAACGACCCATTTTCCTCAGCTTTCAAATGCATGTTCAACAAGTGTTGGCTTCATCCTTAAATAGGGGCCACCTGATTCACACCTGTTTCTTCACAAAATTGATGACCTCAGTGATTGAATGCCACACTGCTATTTTTTTGAACACACCCCTTTCAACTAATTCAACTAATTGCCCAATTGCACAGCCTTAAGAGCGTGCATATCATGAATGCTGGGTCTCATTTGTTTTCTGAGAATCTACTGAACCTACTGGTAACTTGTTTGCCACGTAGCAATAAAAAAATATACGAAAAACCTTGATTATTCTGGTTAGTCACATTGTACTGCTATTATTTTGAACAATACTGTATATGAAGCCTTCAAACTGAAAAAATCTTGCTACAATCTGTCCTTCAAATATCAACGCATCAAACCCTGGTGGAGTAGGAAAAGAACGATACAAACGTAAACATTGTAGCCCTTTTCACATGTAAAGCCTTCGCTCACAAATAAATATTTTCAAATTAAATACAAACCATCCAAATCCAGCAATAGTGTGAGAATTCTTAGTCACCCACAAATGTAAAATTCAGCATAAAATGAGTGAGAAAAGGTTTAGGCCAGCAAGTCACATAAAAAGAGCCAAAATTGCACAATCGCTCATCCATGGGTCCAGTCAGTATTTTTACTGAAGGCTAAGTTCAACACTCACAGAAGAGCTGTCTCAATTATGTCCTTAAAGCAATAAGATCAGAGGTAAGAAGAAACAACTAGCACAGTGACATACTGATTGATGTACACGTTACAATGAGGATTTTAATACTTAATACCTGGCTACATCCAACAGTTCAGTTTGGACCCTTTTGGCATCCATTTATTTACCAAAATGGGGATCAGCATACTTATTGAACACTTAAGAAATAAGTCTCCTGTCAGCCTCTACCTTGATGGCACAGGGGGAGTTGTTTCCAAAATTCCTAATCAACAGAAAAATGTGCTGCACTACTCCCTTACACTCCCAGGAGGTGGTCAGGATGCACCACCAATCACAGTCTCTGAAAGGTTCCCCATATTAAATTTTGGCTCATGCAGGTTACACTGCATTTATCAAGATACACACAAATCCACATCCACCAAGTGGAAACCGATTACAGCTTGGCTTCAACGCAGTGTTTTGCTTGCATTTAACAAAGATAATGTACTCTCATATCTTGACGGAGCATTTGCCATTGGTCAGGCTAACATTTATGTATTTTAAAAGCAGTTCATCAGACAATGCTCAGGCAGACAGACATAGGGTCTGGTGGAGTTTGTCACATATTGCTTCGCCATATGGCAGAAAACAGGCACAATGACTGAGACCACATAGATCTTCAGGTTATTATGAACTCATCTCACAATAACTCAATACACAAAACGTGTTAAAGAAAGTATTTGTGCTTTGGATTAACTAACCACAAAATCAAACAAACCCACTGAAGAAACAACAGAACTTATCTCAACAAATTAGAATATTTTATAAGACCAATAATAAAAAAAGTGAATTTTTGGCCTTCTAGAACGCATGTTAATTTACTGTACATGTACTCAATACTTGGTAGGGGCTCCTTTTGCTTTAATTACTGTCTCAATACAGCGTGTCATGGAGGTGATCAGTTTGTTGCCCACATAGAAAGAACCTATATGTGGATATATGCTGCATATATGCTGTCGTGGCAAAATTTAAATCAACTCTCATCAGCATAAGAGACAGACTCATTCTCAGGTATAATTAAAATGAAAGCTTTTATTCTTTGCAAAGAAGGTCAGACAAGAGAGAATAAAGGATGGGTTGTCTCCAACAATTTGATTGATGAGGGTCATAAAAGCCATCTGTTCTGGACACCTGTTTGTACACCCCCTCCCCTCGCTGTACACCCCGGTGACCTAGATATGAACTTATGAACCTAAGATGAACTTACGACCCTAAGAAGGAATTTCGGTGAGGGAGGGTGAAAATGTGTTTGAATCTATGTGCTTTTTTTTGTCTGAAAAGGGCGAAATCATGAAAATGGTATAAGGGGATTTTTTATTAAGGTTTTAAGTACACAGTGCATTTCAAGAAAAAGCTTATACACACATACGAGGTGGAAACGATGTAATGCTCGTTTTTCGTAGTTGGAAAAGTGTAAAACGTTGTTAAAGTTGTAACAAATTTAAGAAAACTATTGGTTATTTATCTAAAACAACTAAACAAGTCAAAACTATCAGATGTGTTTTCGTTAAGCAACACGTGAAAAAGATGTGAGAGCTTGTAAAAATTTAAAAAGGTGTTTTGTTACCAGCTAGAAAAGAAAGCATTTATCACTTATACCTTACCTCAAACTAAAAAAGAAACGAATGTAAAGCGGGGATACAAACCAGAAAACTTGGCGTTTGTCATAATGTGAGAAAAAGTTAAAACAAAAGAAAGATGGAAGGCATTACACGATCTAAAATAAAATCCATCAGACAAGAAACTTGTCAAATCTATGTTGTACTTTACCACTAACCACCATTTAAAAAAAATCGAGAGTGTTACTGACAGGGCGTTAGACGAAAGAAAAAAAGATCTCACAGCAAAGTGTCAAGGCATTTCCGTTGAGCGATCCTGACAAAGCCGCAGACACAGTTAGAATGAATGAGGCTCGGGGAAATGCTCCGGAAAAAAAACCACGCCTCCAGCGCTAGAGACTGCCCCGCTGTAGTAGATTTAAATGTTAAAATAATTAAACTAAGTAGTTTTTAATAAATAGACATCAGTCCTTAATTAGTGAAAACTTTATATCCGTTTAAACATAAGATCAATTTGTACTTTTTAAATGATGTAGCTTTATGCAATTTTTATTTACTTTTAGTCTTAAAAAATACAAAATAAAAATAAAAAAACCGCACTGAAAAAGCATTATTTGTTTTTAATGTATTAAGTTAATTACTTTAATCTACGACTAGTCTAAATCTAGACTATAGCCGTCGATATATCTTTTATTTTTGTTAAGCTTAATTTCTCAAGCTATGACAATTAACACACAAACACACTTTCCTTCTGTCCAGTTTGTAAGTTTGTGTCGTGTTATCTAGTAAATAAAACAGACATATGTAGTTAAAAGGAGTCGGTTTAACAATATAGCAGGGAAGAAATATCTTGTCTCAGATCGAAACGTGACCGTGTCGGGCATCTGGTGTCTGTGTGATTACTGTATCAGTTAGACATCAGCGGGTGTAAAAACATCTAAAGGATTTTGGGGGTTTGCAACTCAACTATAATCTAATTAGTTTTCCGGCGGTTCTGGTGTTGTAAATTTGCGCTACAGGTCAGCTAAAGTTAAAAAATTGTACGTACTCAGTAATCAAAGGGGACAATTTCAACTTTATGGCTTAGGCCTGTGATTGTGAGGTTATCTGACAGTTCATTTACTGGTCAAATGGATGTGAAATCTTTTAACAAGTCAGACCATAGAAAAATTTTGTTTAACAAAATATTGTTAACCTCAACATAGACGTACTGAGAATGCAAACAGGTCATACAAACACATGTACCTTGATTTTCCAAGTCTCAATACACACACACACACACACACTTTCCTTCTGCCGAGCTTGTGTCGTGTTATCTAGTAAATAAGTCAGACATATGTAGTTAAAAGTAACCCCGTTTAACAATATAGCAGGATATGTAGTTAAAAGTAACCCCGTTTAACAATATAGCAGGAAAAGAAGTATCTGGTCTCAAATCGAAACGTGACAAACTTAGTAGTGATTCTTTAAATCCTGTTTATCAACTCTTTGAGATACTTAATCATTGAAACATTTGTATAGTCACATCTTTATTTAACATTTTCTAAAATGAGATCTGGTTTATTTCTATATTAAGTGTAAGTAAGTTGTATTCTTTCGTTGTCATATCTTTTACATTTTAATAAAATAGGTTCAACTGATTCAGGAAGATCACATTTAACACAAAGTCCAGACACATGTTTTTCCTCTTATAAATAATGACTGATTAAGTGCAATGTGTCCAATTCTATGGCGAGAGCTTCCTTTCTATCCCCAAAATTCTCCTTTCATTAAATTTGATGTCTGACATTTTAATGTTTTTATCTGATCCACTACCTTCTATTACTATATGTGCGGGTATCTATACAAAACAAATATTTGTTTTTGGTTGTATTCTGAACAAACTCTGTAAAATGAATGACAAATTGTCTTGTTGAAGATTCGCCACACTTTAAACTTGATAGTACTGAAAATGAGTCTGAACATACGACTACTTTAGGTATATTAATGTGTTCAACCCACTGAAGAGCCAAAAATATGACAATCATTTCTGTAGTATAAACAGACGGATGATTAGATGTTCTTTCAGGTATTCTAAACCTACCCACTTGGAACATATGTGTCCTGTTTCAGGATCTTTAGATACATCTATTTATATGAGTTACTTTAAAACTATATGCTCTTTATTTTTCATCTAAACAAAAGTCCTTGATGTTTTATTTTATTTTAATAAGTCACTCACACTTACTTTAGTAGCCTAAATCATTGAATATGTCTTTTATTTTGTCAATACTAACTTCTGGCACGAAATTCTACATTCATAAATGTATGTTTTTCAAAACCTCACGTTTAGTGCCATTTAAAGAGGAATTTGTGATGTATTTGGAGGCGTTAAAAGAAATGAAAAGTCTCAAAGCAAGATTTTTGTATTCTTCATTGGGGGGATTTTGGTTTCTTAATGTGAAAATCTCTTACTCCCCTACTTTATATTTATTTATTATTTATTCTTAAGTGTTGTTATATTTATTTAACATTTTATTTTGTTTTATGATTTACAGAGTGTGAATGAAAATTGAGTGTAATCTCAGACCGTATTTGTAAATCTACCAGTAATGTACGCCTTTATGTTTTTAATGTTTAAAGCATCGAATAAAAAAGAAAAAACACCCACTAACACATCCCCCTAACACCTCCCTAATAACGTTGGTCACAAAGGTTTAAATGTATGTTAAAAGAGTTAAACAAAGTAACGTTTTTAATAAAAACACATCAGTTCTTATTTGATGAAAACATTCTACCTGGTTTTAATATTAGACCGATGTTTTTACTTTAAAATTAGGTTAACCTATACCATTTTATTTTCATCTCAACAAAAATTCCTTGTTGGAAAAAAAATTGTTGTTTTATTTCATTTTAATAAGTCACTCACACATACTTTAGTAGTCTAAATCCTTGAATATGTCTTTTATTTTGTCAGTATTAACTTCTATCATTGCTATATCGTTGCTATATCAATTAAAACATGCGTTTAGGCATACACAAATCTAACTGGAATGAAATGTTTTGGAATGTCTTTGATTTTCTTGCCAAAGAAACTTTAACAACATTACAGGAAAGGCTAAATATTTAAATATTCTGGCATCTGATGTCTTTGTGTTTACTGTTACAACCATGTCAGCGAAGATTGTAAAACATCTAAAGGTTTTGGGTTAGCAACTCAACTGTTATCTAATTAGTTTTCAGGGGTTCTGGTGTTGTAAATGGTCTGCTGCAGGTCCGTTAAAGTTTAAAAAAAAAAAAATTGTGTGTATTCACTGATCAAAGGGTGACAATTTCAACTTTATGGCTTAGGCCTGCGATCGCAAGGTTAGCTGTAAGTTCATTTACTGGTCAAAAGGACGTGAAATCTTTTAACAAGTCAGACCATATAGGCAGTATATAGGATATAAGTATATAGGATGTAGTTTAATTCGAGTTAATTTAGTTTATTTTAGTTACATTTATAATTTTTATTAACCCCCTAGATCTTTAAACCTCAACATAGACGTACTGAGAATGCAAACAAGTACACAAACACAACCATACAATCATAAACACACACCCACACACACACACACACACATGTTTGTTTTTGTGAAAAGTGGGGACATCCCATAGGTGTAATGGTTTTTATAATGTAGAAACTGTATATTCTATCGCCATTCACCAACCCTACCCCTAACCCTAACCCTCACAGGAAGCTTTGTGCATTTTTACTTTCTCAAAAAAACTCATTCTGTATGATTTATAAGCGTTTTGAAAAATGGGGACATGGGTTATGTCCTCATAAGTCACCCTCTCCTTGTAATACCTGTGTCATACCCATGTCATTATACAGAGTTGTGTCCTGATATGTCACAAAAACATGCCCACACACACACACACACACACACACACACACACGTAAACATACAGAAAACATGAACATGTAACCAAACAAATACAAATATACACTCAAACAAGTAAATAAATACACAAACAAACAAAATAGGTCACAAATACGAAAATACCTATATTAGATTGAAAATGAGTTGTCATAAGTTTTCTTTGAAACCAAAAGTGTTTGTTGCTAAAACTGTCTCACAGAAATGTATACAATAGATTAGACGTCCTTTCTCACTTTCCAAATGGTCTTGTTAACCATGATGTTTAAAATAGTTTTAAAAAGTATTATTTTTTAGCTTTCATGTGGGATTCATGTCAGCACTCAAATGTTTTTAGCAAGAGTCCAGAGACAGATGAAAATAGATGCGTGAAGAAAAAATAAAATGTAAGAGGTTTTTAAGGATAGACTAAATGGTTTAGATTGTTTAAAACAATTGATTTTACGCATTTTTCTTGAATGTGTGTGTACGGTAACCGTTGCATACATGAAGCAGAATAAATACATAAACTCATAAAAGCATTGTGGTTAATAAAAAAAGACTTATTTATATATCATAACTTACTTTCTTTTCATAACAATAAACATTCTTATGACTTTTTTAAACTGCAAACAACAAAGTTTACTATGAACTTTGTAATAGGTTATAGATCACAAATTACCCCATTTAAAATCTAAAAGGTTGTGCAACTATATACATTTCTTTAAAAAAGTAATGTAACTGATAACATTTGATTACATGTTTTAAGACTTGTAATGTTTCAACCGTTAATCTTTTGAAACATGTAAACAGGACGGGGTTAACTTTAGAATACACAACAGCTAATGACCGTCAGATTTTCAAAATCCTACATCACTTAAATTAGGATTGTGATCATTTCATTTTAAAGCACAACCACCACAAAATCTGATTTGCTTGGAGATTAAATACATTTATTAAAAAAAAAAAAAAACACAACAAGTAAGTTTAACAGCTATGATACTGTTTTGAAATCAAGTTTTGCACACCTATGAAGGGAAATGCCATGGGCATCTAAGAACGGTTGGTAAATCGGTTCAATTTAACAAATAAATATCGGCCAAATAGGAAATAAGCATACGTCTTTAACTCCTGAAACATCTGACTCGTATTTTAGAGTAGTTAAGGTGGTTTATGAAATATATCAATTAAATCTGTATGGGTGTGAAAAAATATATTTTTTTTTTGTAACATTTTTGTAACATTTTCATAATTAACCGTAATTTAATAATTTTTTCTCAGTGACTGTAACAGATTACATTTATTTTTGTAATCAAATTATATAATTGAGCTATGTGTAACTATTTGACCCCTAACACTGATTATGCATTCTAACAATAATAGATGGTGAAAGAGTTCATTAACCTCTTTAACTTAAAAAATGCGTACAGTGTCCGCAAACAAGGGTTTGTTCATAAAACAACCCAGTCCCCCGACTTGAAAGCACCGTAACAAGTATAGCCATTGCAGAAATTTATTATAGAGATGCAGTAAGATAAACTCTGGATGTACGATGGACCGACTTATCACATGTTTACCATATTATTTCAATGCCCTGCTTACCTAGTTTTATGATGAAATATGTCTGTAAAAATAAACAGGTATACACACAAGCTCCAGAATGGGGGCTGATGATGGGATTCGTCATTTCATGACGAAGACAGACTGGATATTCAGACCACAGCAGCAGGACACGATTGTATTTTTCTAAAGATAAAGACAATTATTTGGTTTCAGGACACAATCCTAACGGTTCACAAGATAACATAACAACGTTTGCTCCATAGCCAACCCTATTTTAGTCTGTTTTAGCACATGTATATCGTATTATTGTTGAATATAGTCGTTTAGTCTAAATATGTGTTAACAGTTATTTTATTGTTATTATATGTATTATATGTTTTGTTTTACAAACGGATTCAATTTAATACGTTTAATTAATACCTCATTCAAATCATATAGATCTGCAGGTCAGGGAACTACAATACCCAGCATGCACCTCAGGCTTCAAACGTGGCCGTCATGGAGGCTTACTCATATTTTACGTGACAACGCTCTAAATCATCGGACATCTGATTAAATATATTTGCAGACAACCTGTGTAAAAAACGTACATTTCTACGCTG
The DNA here is from genome assembly GCF_023724105.1 of Carassius gibelio. NCBI lineage: Eukaryota > Metazoa > Chordata > Actinopteri > Cypriniformes > Cyprinidae > Carassius > Carassius gibelio. Next base: position 1,981,069 of record NC_068379.1, on the reverse strand, counting down.
TTTGCGAAGTATACGCTCCTTCCATGTCGTGATGTTACAAACCCTCTTTTCTGTGATCTGTTTTAGTGATGCAAAGTTCGATTCACTTCTGAAAAATTATTCATTTGGACTGTTTGGTTCAATGAACCGATTCATAGGGACCTTAAGTCATTTTCGCATTTACGTCAGTACACATTTTTTTTTCTTCTAACAACTCAAGAGTCATTTTATTTCCGTGAATCATCTAAATAAATTTAATTGTGTGAACACATATTGGTGATTTATTATCTTTGTTCATTTAAGTTAATGTTGAATCATCTAAATAAAGTTAACTGTGTGAAAATATATCGGTGGTTAATGTATTTTGTTCATTTAAGTTAACGATGTTTGTGTTCGCAGTTTTATGCACAGTGGCTCTGTCCTTTGTTTAGCTTAAACATCCGTTTTTAGGCAGTTACAAAAGTGTCAGGCATTAAGTTTTTGTATTTTTAACACACCTAATTATGACAGAGTTACTGGTCTCGGGTGTTTTTGGTGAATGTAAGCGGTGAAAACTTAAATGTGACCGTCGAGCAACGTTAGTTACTCAAACGAAGACAAATTGTGTAAGTGTTTATTAAGATGCCGAAATGAAAATAAGCGTACAAATATTCATAATGACAATAAGCACAATATATCCTAAAAACACAATAGACCCCTGCTAAGTACACCTACAATATAATAAATAAAAAGAAAACAGATTGAATAAAAAAGAATAGAGCAAGCTAGGGTTAGAGGTCTTTACACACACACACACACACACACACACACACACATAAATAGATATAAACCGCAATGTTTTTCATAGCGTTACACTTTGAACGATATGTTCCCATGAATTTTGTTAGCTCTTTCTGTTTGAATCTATTTACCGCTGTTTTCACCATCCTAATTGCAAAGGTTTGGTCTTAGGGCCTTATACGTTGTGCTTCCTAGTTTTTGCTCTCGTGTTAGTGGGTCTCTTTGTTCATACGAATCAATATTTCTGTGAATTTGGGTATTAAAATATTGCTTTAAACATCGTCTTCATTCGAGACGTTTACTTAACATCATTATATCCTCCTAGTTTATATCAGATATAAGATATGTTGCTTATTAATTATTATTGTTAATTGTTAACAAACAAAAAGTTGATGAACTCAGAGAACAGAATAGCGAGTGAAGTGGATTAATCTTTTATTTCAACATTATATTGTTGAATATACATCGATGTAGTGAAGAAAATGATCAAATTGTCATTAAAAACAAATAGTACTCTTGACATTACAGGCAATCTAACCAAAATAGAAAATCTCTGCAGATTAACATGTTTTGCTCCAATATAAAATCAACCAACGATGCAACAATTTCACAGGTCATAGAATCATAATTTTTGGCAGCCAACAGCACACATTGATCTGTTATAGATGTACACAGATAGAGAACGTCATTAACGTCCATCTCATCTTCACATTCAGACATCACTTCCAGAATTTTACGTGCAGAAACATGCACCGGGTCCCACCCAGTTAAAAATATGCTCGTTAAATCAGGCCATGTATATTTCAGGGTTCTTACAAGTTTCATTTGGTTACTGAGATTTGTCTCCCGCTTGCTATCGCCCGTATAATCGTGATTTGGGTCGCATTCCGCCGTGATGATCTTTTGCATCAGACCGATCATCTGTCCTCTGTAGTGTAGTTTAAAATCAGGGTCGATAATGTCTTTGACACAACAGGTGTTTCCCGCAGCGCACTCCAGTTTTTCGATCTCATCAGCGCCGCTCCATTTACCCTCCATGGGTCAGTTGTGCAGCGTCAGACGACTTTTTCAGAATTCGATTCTTTCCAAGGCTTAAACTTTGCCCCTAATCGATATAGAACTGTCACCGACGTACGGTTTTAATTCACGATAAATTTCCGGTTTATTGATTTATTGTATTGTTTATTGTTCACAGCAGGCCACTCTAGCGTTTATCAGCCGGTCTTTGTTGGTTTTAGTGAGCCACCCTCAACCCTTGTATGGTGTACACGATGGGGGTTTGTCATCAGGAAGTCATAAACATTGGTCACGCCCGAGATGGCTCCGCCCAAGATGATCACTCAAGTCAGTCGTGATATTTTGATGATTAAAAGGTTGGATAATAATTAATAAGCAACATATCTTATATCTGATATAAACTAGGAGGATATAATGATGTTAAGTAAACGTCTCGAATGAAGACGATGTTTAAAGCAATATTTTAATACCCAAATTCACAGAAATATTGATTCGTATGAACAAAGAGACCCACTAACACGAGAGCAAAAACTAGGAAGCACAACGTATAAGGCCCTAAGACCAAACCTTTGCAATTAGGATGGTGAAAACAGCGGTAAATAGATTCAAACAGAAAGAGCTAACAAAATTCATGGGAACATATCGTTCAAAGTGTAACGCTATGAAAAACATTGCGGTTTATATCTATTTATGTGTGTGTGTGTGTGTGTGTGTGTGTGTGTGTAAAGACCTCTAACCCTAGCTTGCTCTATTCTTTTTTATTCAATCTGTTTTCTTTTTATTTATTATATTGTAGGTGTACTTAGCAGGGGTCTATTGTGTTTTTAGGATATATTGTGCTTATTGTCATTATGAATATTTGTACGCTTATTTTCATTTCGGCATCTTAATAAACACTTACACAATTTGTCTTCGTTTGAGTAACTAACGTTGCTCGACGGTCACATTTAAGTTTTCACCGCTTACATTCACCAAAAACACCCGAGACCAGTAACTCTGTCATAATTAGGTGTGTTAAAAATACAAAAACTTAATGCCTGACACTTTTGTAACTGCCTAAAAACGGATGTTTAAGCTAAACAAAGGACAGAGCCACTGTGCATAAAACTGCGAACACAAACATCGTTAACTTAAATGAACAAAATACATTAACCACCGATATATTTTCACACAGTTAACTTTATTTAGATGATTCAACATTAACTTAAATGAACAAAGATAATAAATCACCAATATGTGTTCACACAATTAAATTTATTTAGATGATTCACGGAAATAAAATGACTCTTGAGTTGTTAGAAGAAAAAAAAATGTGTACTGACGTAAATGCGAAAATGACTTAAGGTCCCTATGAATCGGTTCATTGAACCAAACAGTCCAAATGAATAATTTTTCAGAAGTGAATCGAACTTTGCATCACTAAAACAGATCACAGAAAAGAGGGTTTGTAACATCACGACATGGAAGGAGCGTATACTTCGCAAACAGCGTAGAAATGTACGTTTTTTACACAGGTTGTCTGCAAATATATTTAATCAGATGTCCGATGATTTAGAGCGTTGTCACGTAAAATATGAGTAAGCCTCCATGACGGCCACGTTTGAAGCCTGAGGTGCATGCTGGGTATTGTAGTTCCCTGACCTGCAGATCTATATGATTTGAATGAGGTATTAATTAAACGTATTAAATTGAATCCGTTTGTAAAACAAAACATATAATACATATAATAACAATAAAATAACTGTTAACACATATTTAGACTAAACGACTATATTCAACAATAATACGATATACATGTGCTAAAACAGACTAAAATAGGGTTGGCTATGGAGCAAACGTTGTTATGTTATCTTGTGAACCGTTAGGATTGTGTCCTGAAACCAAATAATTGTCTTTATCTTTAGAAAAATACAATCGTGTCCTGCTGCTGTGGTCTGAATATCCAGTCTGTCTTCGTCATGAAATGACGAATCCCATCATCAGCCCCCATTCTGGAGCTTGTGTGTATACCTGTTTATTTTTACAGACATATTTCATCATAAAACTAGGTAAGCAGGGCATTGAAATAATATGGTAAACATGTGATAAGTCGGTCCATCGTACATCCAGAGTTTATCTTACTGCATCTCTATAATAAATTTCTGCAATGGCTATACTTGTTACGGTGCTTTCAAGTCGGGGGACTGGGTTGTTTTATGAACAAACCCTTGTTTGCGGACACTGTACGCATTTTTTAAGTTAAAGAGGTTAATGAACTCTTTCACCATCTATTATTGTTAGAATGCATAATCAGTGTTAGGGGTCAAATAGTTACACATAGCTCAATTATATAATTTGATTACAAAAATAAATGTAATCTGTTACAGTCACTGAGAAAAAATTATTAAATTACGGTTAATTATGAAAATGTTACAAAAATGTTACAAAAAAAAAATATATTTTTTCACACCCATACAGATTTAATTGATATATTTCATAAACCACCTTAACTACTCTAAAATACGAGTCAGATGTTTCAGGAGTTAAAGACGTATGCTTATTTCCTATTTGGCCGATATTTATTTGTTAAATTGAACCGATTTACCAACCGTTCTTAGATGCCCATGGCATTTCCCTTCATAGGTGTGCAAAACTTGATTTCAAAACAGTATCATAGCTGTTAAACTTACTTGTTGTGTTTTTTTTTTTTTTTAATAAATGTATTTAATCTCCAAGCAAATCAGATTTTGTGGTGGTTGTGCTTTAAAATGAAATGATCACAATCCTAATTTAAGTGATGTAGGATTTTGAAAATCTGACGGTCATTAGCTGTTGTGTATTCTAAAGTTAACCCCGTCCTGTTTACATGTTTCAAAAGATTAACGGTTGAAACATTACAAGTCTTAAAACATGTAATCAAATGTTATCAGTTACATTACTTTTTTAAAGAAATGTATATAGTTGCACAACCTTTTAGATTTTAAATGGGGTAATTTGTGATCTATAACCTATTACAAAGTTCATAGTAAACTTTGTTGTTTGCAGTTTAAAAAAGTCATAAGAATGTTTATTGTTATGAAAAGAAAGTAAGTTATGATATATAAATAAGTCTTTTTTTATTAACCACAATGCTTTTATGAGTTTATGTATTTATTCTGCTTCATGTATGCAACGGTTACCGTACACACACATTCAAGAAAAATGCGTAAAATCAATTGTTTTAAACAATCTAAACCATTTAGTCTATCCTTAAAAACCTCTTACATTTTATTTTTTCTTCACGCATCTATTTTCATCTGTCTCTGGACTCTTGCTAAAAACATTTGAGTGCTGACATGAATCCCACATGAAAGCTAAAAAATAATACTTTTTAAAACTATTTTAAACATCATGGTTAACAAGACCATTTGGAAAGTGAGAAAGGACGTCTAATCTATTGTATACATTTCTGTGAGACAGTTTTAGCAACAAACACTTTTGGTTTCAAAGAAAACTTATGACAACTCATTTTCAATCTAATATAGGTATTTTCGTATTTGTGACCTATTTTGTTTGTTTGTGTATTTATTTACTTGTTTGAGTGTATATTTGTATTTGTTTGGTTACATGTTCATGTTTTCTGTATGTTTACGTGTGTGTGTGTGTGTGTGTGTGTGTGTGTGTGGGCATGTTTTTGTGACATATCAGGACACAACTCTGTATAATGACATGGGTATGACACAGGTATTACAAGGAGAGGGTGACTTATGAGGACATAACCCATGTCCCCATTTTTCAAAACGCTTATAAATCATACAGAATGAGTTTTTTTGAGAAAGTAAAAATGCACAAAGCTTCCTGTGAGGGTTAGGGTTAGGGGTAGGGTTGGTGAATGGCGATAGAATATACAGTTTCTACATTATAAAAACCATTACACCTATGGGATGTCCCCACTTTTCACAAAAACAAACATGTGTGTGTGTGTGTGTGTGGGTGTGTGTTTATGATTGTATGGTTGTGTTTGTGTACTTGTTTGCATTCTCAGTACGTCTATGTTGAGGTTTAAAGATCTAGGGGGTTAATAAAAATTATAAATGTAACTAAAATAAACTAAATTAACTCGAATTAAACTACATCCTATATACTTATATCCTATATACTGCCTATATGGTCTGACTTGTTAAAAGATTTCACGTCCTTTTGACCAGTAAATGAACTTACAGCTAACCTTGCGATCGCAGGCCTAAGCCATAAAGTTGAAATTGTCACCCTTTGATCAGTGAATACACACAATTTTTTTTTTTTTAAACTTTAACGGACCTGCAGCAGACCATTTACAACACCAGAACCCCTGAAAACTAATTAGATAACAGTTGAGTTGCTAACCCAAAACCTTTAGATGTTTTACAATCTTCGCTGACATGGTTGTAACAGTAAACACAAAGACATCAGATGCCAGAATATTTAAATATTTAGCCTTTCCTGTAATGTTGTTAAAGTTTCTTTGGCAAGAAAATCAAAGACATTCCAAAACATTTCATTCCAGTTAGATTTGTGTATGCCTAAACGCATGTTTTAATTGATATAGCAACGATATAGCAATGATAGAAGTTAATACTGACAAAATAAAAGACATATTCAAGGATTTAGACTACTAAAGTATGTGTGAGTGACTTATTAAAATGAAATAAAACAACAATTTTTTTTCCAACAAGGAATTTTTGTTGAGATGAAAATAAAATGGTATAGGTTAACCTAATTTTAAAGTAAAAACATCGGTCTAATATTAAAACCAGGTAGAATGTTTTCATCAAATAAGAACTGATGTGTTTTTATTAAAAACGTTACTTTGTTTAACTCTTTTAACATACATTTAAACCTTTGTGACCAACGTTATTAGGGAGGTGTTAGGGGGATGTGTTAGTGGGTGTTTTTTCTTTTTTATTCGATGCTTTAAACATTAAAAACATAAAGGCGTACATTACTGGTAGATTTACAAATACGGTCTGAGATTACACTCAATTTTCATTCACACTCTGTACATCATAAAACAAAATAAAATGTTAAATAAATATAACAACACTTAAGAATAAATAATAAATAAATATAAAGTAGGGGAGTAAGAGATTTTCACATTAAGAAACCAAAATCCCCCCAATGAAGAATACAAAAATCTTGCTTTGAGACTTTTCATTTCTTTTAACGCCTCCAAATACATCACAAATTCCTCTTTAAATGGCACTAAACGTGAGGTTTTGAAAAACATACATTTATGAATGTAGAATTTCGTGCCAGAAGTTAGTATTGACAAAATAAAAGACATATTCAATGATTTAGGCTACTAAAGTAAGTGTGAGTGACTTATTAAAATAAAATAAAACATCAAGGACTTTTGTTTAGATGAAAAATAAAGAGCATATAGTTTTAAAGTAACTCATATAAATAGATGTATCTAAAGATCCTGAAACAGGACACATATGTTCCAAGTGGGTAGGTTTAGAATACCTGAAAGAACATCTAATCATCCGTCTGTTTATACTACAGAAATGATTGTCATATTTTTGGCTCTTCAGTGGGTTGAACACATTAATATACCTAAAGTAGTCGTATGTTCAGACTCATTTTCAGTACTATCAAGTTTAAAGTGTGGCGAATCTTCAACAAGACAATTTGTCATTCATTTTACAGAGTTTGTTCAGAATACAACCAAAAACAAATATTTGTTTTGTATAGATACCCGCACATATAGTAATAGAAGGTAGTGGATCAGATAAAAACATTAAAATGTCAGACATCAAATTTAATGAAAGGAGAATTTTGGGGATAGAAAGGAAGCTCTCGCCATAGAATTGGACACATTGCACTTAATCAGTCATTATTTATAAGAGGAAAAACATGTGTCTGGACTTTGTGTTAAATGTGATCTTCCTGAATCAGTTGAACCTATTTTATTAAAATGTAAAAGATATGACAACGAAAGAATACAACTTACTTACACTTAATATAGAAATAAACCAGATCTCATTTTAGAAAATGTTAAATAAAGATGTGACTATACAAATGTTTCAATGATTAAGTATCTCAAAGAGTTGATAAACAGGATTTAAAGAATCACTACTAAGTTTGTCACGTTTCGATTTGAGACCAGATACTTCTTTTCCTGCTATATTGTTAAACGGGGTTACTTTTAACTACATATGTCTGACTTATTTACTAGATAACACGACACAAGCTCGGCAGAAGGAAAGTGTGTGTGTGTGTGTGTGTATTGAGACTTGGAAAATCAAGGTACATGTGTTTGTATGACCTGTTTGCATTCTCAGTACGTCTATGTTGAGGTTAACAATATTTTGTTAAACAAAATTTTTCTATGGTCTGACTTGTTAAAAGATTTCACATCCATTTGACCAGTAAATGAACTGTCAGATAACCTCACAATCACAGGCCTAAGCCATAAAGTTGAAATTGTCCCCTTTGATTACTGAGTACGTACAATTTTTTAACTTTAGCTGACCTGTAGCGCAAATTTACAACACCAGAACCGCCGGAAAACTAATTAGATTATAGTTGAGTTGCAAACCCCCAAAATCCTTTAGATGTTTTTACACCCGCTGATGTCTAACTGATACAGTAATCACACAGACACCAGATGCCCGACACGGTCACGTTTCGATCTGAGACAAGATATTTCTTCCCTGCTATATTGTTAAACCGACTCCTTTTAACTACATATGTCTGTTTTATTTACTAGATAACACGACACAAACTTACAAACTGGACAGAAGGAAAGTGTGTTTGTGTGTTAATTGTCATAGCTTGAGAAATTAAGCTTAACAAAAATAAAAGATATATCGACGGCTATAGTCTAGATTTAGACTAGTCGTAGATTAAAGTAATTAACTTAATACATTAAAAACAAATAATGCTTTTTCAGTGCGGTTTTTTATTTTTATTTTGTATTTTTTAAGACTAAAAGTAAATAAAAATTGCATAAAGCTACATCATTTAAAAAGTACAAATTGATCTTATGTTTAAACGGATATAAAGTTTTCACTAATTAAGGACTGATGTCTATTTATTAAAAACTACTTAGTTTAATTATTTTAACATTTAAATCTACTACAGCGGGGCAGTCTCTAGCGCTGGAGGCGTGGTTTTTTTTCCGGAGCATTTCCCCGAGCCTCATTCATTCTAACTGTGTCTGCGGCTTTGTCAGGATCGCTCAACGGAAATGCCTTGACACTTTGCTGTGAGATCTTTTTTTCTTTCGTCTAACGCCCTGTCAGTAACACTCTCGATTTTTTTTAAATGGTGGTTAGTGGTAAAGTACAACATAGATTTGACAAGTTTCTTGTCTGATGGATTTTATTTTAGATCGTGTAATGCCTTCCATCTTTCTTTTGTTTTAACTTTTTCTCACATTATGACAAACGCCAAGTTTTCTGGTTTGTATCCCCGCTTTACATTCGTTTCTTTTTTAGTTTGAGGTAAGGTATAAGTGATAAATGCTTTCTTTTCTAGCTGGTAACAAAACACCTTTTTAAATTTTTACAAGCTCTCACATCTTTTTCACGTGTTGCTTAACGAAAACACATCTGATAGTTTTGACTTGTTTAGTTGTTTTAGATAAATAACCAATAGTTTTCTTAAATTTGTTACAACTTTAACAACGTTTTACACTTTTCCAACTACGAAAAACGAGCATTACATCGTTTCCACCTCGTATGTGTGTATAAGCTTTTTCTTGAAATGCACTGTGTACTTAAAACCTTAATAAAAAATCCCCTTATACCATTTTCATGATTTCGCCCTTTTCAGACAAAAAAAAGCACATAGATTCAAACACATTTTCACCCTCCCTCACCGAAATTCCTTCTTAGGGTCGTAAGTTCATCTTAGGTTCATAAGTTCATATCTAGGTCACCGGGGTGTACAGCGAGGGGAGGGGGTGTACAAACAGGTGTCCAGAACAGATGGCTTTTATGACCCTCATCAATCAAATTGTTGGAGACAACCCATCCTTTATTCTCTCTCAGACAGTTATACAGCAACACTGAGTTCCTGCAGAGTGAAACCGAACCCGGAAGAGGGCAGTCCTCCACCTTATATACCTCTGCTGCTTCAAGGTTACAGAGTCTCAGCAACATTTAGGACTTAGGTGACCCCCTCAGGTCATCCTGAGACATTGTCCCCCCCACTATATGGCCCAATGATCCTCTCAGGTCATTCTCAGACATCTGTTTCCCCCCAGGTATCACCCCTCTAAACCCACACAGCAAAGAAAAGAAAACACATGCTTATATAGGTATACAGAAGCAATGTTAAATGAATTTTTCCACCACAATGCGTATATATACTGCATATACAGTAGGCTTCATATATGCGCATATATCCACATATAGGCAAAATTGAGGTGCATATATGTGCATATACAGGATATATAGGTCTCCTGTATTGCTTCTTCATATCCACATATAAGCCCTATACATACAAGATATGTCTTCTATATAGCTAATGGCAGGATCTGGTCTAGTCTGGATTTGTAGCTCATATCTCATTTTTGACTGTCATACATGATGCCTAGCTCATATTTTTTGTTTTGTACTATTTGATTGAGCTTGAGTAAATAAATAATGTACATTTCTTCATTTTGGACTTTCATTTATGTTGCCTAGCAGCTATGGATTTAAATTTTACTATTATAGGTGAACATATAGGTGTATATATATATACGTACATATATGTACATATATGTGTATATATATATATATATATATATATATATATATATATATATATGTGTGTGTGTGTGTGTGTGTGTGTGTGTGTGTGTGTGTGTGTGTGTGTGTGTACATATATGTGTGTGCATATATGTACATATAATATAGGAAAACGGACAATTTTATATATGTCACATATATTAAAAACCTATATCAAAACCTATATTGAAACATATGTTTATATAGGTTTTTTCCATGTGGGGCACTACTGAGGTGTTCTGGAAGCCCAGGTTTCTTTGACAGTGTCCTTCAGCTCATCTGCATTGTTTGGTCTCTTGTTTCATATCTTCCTCTTGACAAAAGCTCATAGATTCTCTCTGGGGTTCAGGTCTGAGGAGTTTGCTGGTCAGTCAAGCACACAGGCACCATGGTCATTTAACCAACTTTTGGTGCTTTTGGCAGTGTGGGCAGGTGCCAAATCCTGCTGGAAAATGAAATCAGCATCTTCAAAAAGCTGGTCAGCAGAAGGAAGCATGAAGTGCTCCAAGATTTCTTGGTACATAGGTGCAGTGACTTTGGTTTTCAAAAAACACAATAGACCAACACCAGCAGATGACATTGCTCCCCAAATCATCACAGACTGTGGAAACTTAACACTGGACTTCAAGCAGCTTGAGCTATGAGCTTCTCCAGCCTTCCTCCAGACTCTAGGACCTTGGTTTCCAAATGAAATTCAAAACTTGCTCTCATCTGAAAAGAGGACTTTGGACCAGTGGGCAGACCATTTTGAAGGTTCAGGAAACCATTGCAAGTGTTTGAGTTGATTAGCTGATTGGCATGTCACCATATTCTAATTTGTTAAACGTGAGACAAAATTATCACAATTAAAAGAACCAAATACTTAAACTACTTTAAACTACAGTCTGTGTGCATTGAATATATTTAATACACGTTTCACAATTTAAGATGAATTACTGAAATAAATGAACTTTTCCACAACATTCTAATTTATTGAGATGCACCTGTATATTTAATGGTCACACTGAATAATTCCAAACAACTAACACACATAAGTGTGGTCTGTCAATGCCTGGACCTCCCTCTGAGTTCAGTCCTATTCAAGTTTATTTGTATAGCACTTTTTACAATACAAATCATTGCAAACCACTTTACAGTAAATTAAGTTTCTACAATATAGTAGTAGCATATTTGTTAGTTCTGTATGTAGATTCAGGGTTAGAATCATCTCAAGTCCTCTGAGGGTCAGCATCATCTTCTCAGGTGTTCTGGATCCAAACTGGAGCTTGTGTAAATCCGGAACAAATAGACACATAATTAGCATAGCTGCTGTTCCAACCAAGTAAAATAAATTAGTTTAACCCAAGATAAAAAATAATAATACACATTTGATTAGATATATATATATATATATATATATATATATATATATATATATATATATATATATCAAAAATATGAGATACGTTATTTGAAAGCTTGGCGAAAGAGATGCGTTTTTATTCTAGATGAAATGTTTAATCTGAATGACTGTTTTCCCCCTTATTAAACATCGCAGACGTTTTCATCATTCATTATTTGATCGAAAATGCACCCGCAAAAAAAGAAAAAAAGAAGAAACCGTTATGCGCATGATAAGTGTTCCGTTTAAACACCCATTTTACGGGTAATGAAACTCCTGGAATTTAGTGAATGATTTAATTTTTCAAACGGAACCTTTATTTTGGTTTGGCAGTTTGACGTCACAAGACGGCGGGCGGCGGTGAACAGTGTTGAAGAGGAAAGTTTTTGTTTCAAAGTATTTTCTGTTTCAATACGTTTCTATAGTTTGTTTTTGTAGCGGGTTCATGGCATAATCTGATTTGTGACTGGATCAAAATGGCAAATTATAGTGGATTTTCTGAAGATGAAGATATGCAGATGGGTTGGGAAAAGAGTACGAGTAGGAAAGGAGGAGGGAGAAAAGAGTATAGGAGTAGTCCGATGACAAATAAAAGAGCGTTAGAAGAGGAGGAAGAGAATCGAGAGGGGAGGAAAAAGATTATGATGGATGAATTTAAGATCATTCTTAAATTTAAAGTGGGGAATGAAATTTCATCAGTTAGCCCAATCACTCTGACAACTGGATTGAAGAAAGCGATTGGGGAAATAGAAATGGCGAAGGTGTTACGTGATGGGAGTCTATTGGTGAAATGCAAAAATGCTGAGCAGAAAAATAAAACTATGAAATTGCAAACACTATGTAAAAAAGAAATAGTGGAGAAAAGAATAATTGGTGAGAAAAGAGGAACTAAGGGAGTGATAACAGGAATCCCCATAGAAGAGAATCTGGAAGAACTAAGAAAAGTTATTAAAGGAGGAATGATCACAGAAATCACTCGAATGCAGGCTTTCAGAAATGGAGAAAAAACTGATAGTGAATCTGTACTGCTACAGTTTAAAGATGAGGTGCTTCCTATGAAAGTGATGGTAGGATATATGAGCTTTAACGTTAGAGAATATATACCTCCTCCTTTAAGATGTTACAAATGTCAGCGGTATGGACATACTGCACATGTATGTAAAGGGAAGCAGAGATGTGGAAGATGTGGAGGAGATCATGCATATGGAGAATGTGGGAGTAATGTTACTATAAAGTGTTGTAACTGTGGAGGAAACCATACTGCAGCGTACGGGGGATGTGAAGTCCGGAAAAAGGCAGTAGAGGTTCAAAAAGTAAAATCAAATCAGAAAATAACATATGCAGAAGCTGTGAAAATATGTAATAAGGAAAGAGGAATAGAAGAAATTGATATGACTAAAGAAGGAACGAGGTCAGGGCAGGAAAACACAGGAATAGTAATGGATAGGATAGTGCTGTTCTTAGCATATGTCATAAATTGCTCAGAACAAGTAAAAACAAAAACAGAGAAAATTAAAATCATAGTCAAGGCAGCAGCTAAGTTCCTTAACATGAAAGATTTGTCATGGGAAAAGATACACGCTGACCTTAACCAGGGAGAAGGGAACGCAGATACAGCTTCTCAAAGCATAACTTAATGTTGGTAGTCCAATGGAATGCAAGAAGTTTGTTAGCAAATGGATATGAGTTTAAGGGATATATTGATAAATTAAGGAAGAAACCGGAAATCATATGCATTCAGGAAACATGGCTTAAACCTAATCTGGATTTCATTATTAAAGGTTATAATACCATACGTGAAGATAGAAGAAATGGAATTGGGGGAGGGTGTGCAATATTCATTAAAGAGGGTATAGTATATAGGAGGTTAAAAACAATACAAGAATTAGAGGTAATAGTTATAGAAATATGGAACAAGGAAGAAAAAATTAAAGTGATTAACTTCTATAACCCATGTAAAAAACTAGAGAGAGTTCAACTAGAATTAATACTGGAGGAGTGGAGAGGGAAAATTATTTGGTGTGGGGATTTTAACTCACATAGTAAGGTATGGGGTGAAAAAGAAGATTTGAATGGAGAAATTTTAGAAGAGATAATGGATGAAATAGAATTAGTATGTCTAAATGATGGATCTGGTACAAGGATACATTTAAATAAGGGTACAGAAACTGCAATAGATCTTATGTTGGTGTCCCAGACTTTGGTAGGGTTAAGTAGTTGGGAAGTAAATAAGGAAAGCACTATAGGGAGTGATCATTACCCTATATTTACAGAAATTGGAATAGAAAAGGAAATGCAAATGGAAGAGAGAGTAAGCAGGTGGAAATTTGAAGAAGCGGATTGGAACAAGTTTAGAATATTGTCCGAAGGAAAATTAAAGGAGGTTAGTATTAATCAAGGAATTGAAGATTTGAATGAAGAAATAAGTAGTAGTATTTTAGTTGCAGCAAAAGAGTCGATACCAAAAAGAGGAGGAAGTAAAAGAAAGAAAATAGTTCCGTGGTGGACGGAAGAATGCACAAAGGTAATTAAAGAAAGAAATAAGACATTTAAAATCCTGAAAAGAACACATAACTTTCAGAATTTAATTGAATATAAGAGGAAACAGGCTGTAGTAAGGAAGACAATAAAGAGAGTTAAGAAAAACTTCTGGGGGAAGTATTGTGAATCTCTAGGAAGAAGCACACCATTAGATAGGGTATGGGGTATGATTAAGAGAATGTCAGGAAATAAAAGAGAGTATGGTTATCCTATAATGAAAGAAGGAGAGGAAATAATAGTAGAGAGCAAAGGTAAAGCAGAGTTACTTGCGAGGACATTTGTTAAAATACATAGTAATGGTAATTTGAGTAATGAGGAAAAGATACAGAGGGAGAATACAATAAGAGATAGTGTCAAAGTAAGACAGGATGATGGGGACAATGAAAGTACCATAAATGTGATGTTTACAATGGGTGAATTGAATAATGTCTTAAAAAAGTTGGGAAATACAACGCCAGGGAATGACCAAATAAGTTATTGTATGATTAAAAAGTTAAGTTATGAAAGTAAAGAAATGTTACTAAAGTTGTATAATAAGGTTTGGGAAGTGGGTTGTTTGCCAAAACAGTGGAAAGAATCAGTTATTGTCCCCATATGTAAACCAGGTAAGGATCCGAGTTTGGCAGATAGTTATAGACCGATTGCTCTGACATCACAGGTGGGGAAAATTATGGAAAAAATGATAAATGAAAGATTAAAGTATTATTTGGAGACAAAGGAACTAATAAAGGATTACCAGAGTGGATTTAGAAAGGGACGAAGCACAATAGATCCAGCTATATGTTTAGAGAGTGAAATTAGAAAAGCCCAAATTAATAAAGAAAGTATAGTATCTGTATTTTTTGATGTAGAAAAGGCATACGATATGTTGTGGAAACAAGGATTAATGATTAAGATTTTTCAGTTGGGGATAAGAGGGAGAATGTATAGTTGGATCAAAAACTTTTTAACGGATAGGTGGATCGCAGTAAGAATAGGGAAAGAATTGAGTACAAAGTATTTAGTGGAAAATGGAACTCCTCAAGGGAGTATAGTTAGTCCAGTTTTGTTCTCAATTATGATAAATGAAGTGTTCAGTAGAGTGGATAGATCTATAAGTGTTTCTTTATTTGCAGATGACGGAGTTATGTGGAAAAAGGGAAGAAATGTAGAATATATAGTGAGGAAGATGCAAGAGGCAATTGGAAGAGTAGAGTGTTGGGGAAGGGAATGGGGTTTTAGGTTTTCTGTAGCAAAGACCAAAGTAGTATGTTTTTCACAAAGGAAAAATCAAGAACAGATTCAACTTAAACTTTATGACAAAAATCTAGAGAAAGTGGAATGTTTTAAATATCTCGGGATATGGTTTGACAAAACGCTAAAATGGAAAATGCATATTGAGAATGTTGTTAAAAAATGTAAAAGAATACTAAATGTAGTAAGATGTCTGAGAGGTAGAGAGTGGGGAGCAAGTAGGACTTCATTGAAAGCAGTATATATTGGTTTAATTAGGTCAGTTATTGATTATGGATGTACAATTTACCAGTCTGCATCAAGAACATTATTAAAAAGGTTGGATGTGATTCAAAGTCAGGCGTTGAGACTCTGTTGTGGTGCTTTTAAAACAACTCCAGTAGCAGCATTACAAGTAGAGATGAATGAGATGCCTTTGGATATTAGAAGAAATCAGATAGCATTAACGTATTGGGCAAATCTAAAAGGGCATAAAGAAAGTCATCCGACTCAGAAGGTGTTACAACCTTGTCAAGAAAAAGAAAGACGATTGAGTGAGAGCTTTGGTTGGGTAATAGGTGATGCAGTCAATGAGATAGGGATAGGAGATATGACGATAAGCCCCATTGTGCCTTTATCCAATGTTCCTCCTTGGCTATTAGGGGAATTAGAGGTAGATATGCACCTTTTAGAGTTTAAAAAACAGAGTAGTATTGACAGGAGTCAAGTTAGTAGATACCTAGGGGAGAAGTATTCTATGTTTATTAAGATATATACAGATGCATCAAAAACAGATGATAATCGAGTAGGAGCTGCGTTTATTATACCAGAATTAAATGTTATGTTAAACAAGAGAATAAATGATAAATTGTCAGTGTTTACAGGAGAAATGTTGGCCATTCTCTTAGCACTTGAGTGGGTAGAAAATAGTAAAGCAAGGAAAGTGTTGATTGGATCAGATTCAAGCAGTGCATTAAATAGTTTTAAGAACATGCAATCGGACGTGAGGCAGGACATTATGTTGGAAATAGCCCAAACTGTTTACAGAATTAAAAGAGTAGGAGTAATAGTAAAATTCATATGGATTCCAGCTCATATAGGGGTAGACGGAAATGAGTTGGCAGACAAATATGCAAAAAATGCAACCAAAAAAACAGAGATAGATATGGTAATAAATTATAGTAAGGCGGAGGTTAAAAGTATAATCAAAGAAGAAATGAGGAAGAAGTGGCAGGAAAAGTGGAATATGGAAACAAAAGCGAGAATGTACTACAATATCCAGAAGAAGGTAGGAGGAATGAGAGAAAATAATAGGAATAAAAAAGAAGAGGACATTATATCGAGAATGAGATTTGGACATACTGGTTTAAATAGTACGCTTAAAATAATAGGGAAACATGAAAGTGGGATGTGTGAGGTCTGTAATATTAGTGAAACCATAGAACATGTAATTATTAATTGTGATAGGTATAAGGAGGAAAGGTTGAGGCTGAAAGAAAGGTTAAGTAAAGAAAAAATTAGATTTGAAATGAATGAAATTTTACAACTGAATTCAGGGCATGTGGGGTATAGTGCAATATTTGATTATTTGAATAAAACAGGGCTCATTAGGAAGATATGAATTTAGTTGTCTTAAAATATTAAAATTAAAATTAATATAAAGGTATTAAAATTAATATTTTTATTAGATATTATATATTTATGTATTTTATTTTTTATTTTTTTGGATTTATATTTTTATGTATTTATGTATTTCTTTATTTAAAGAGTAGTGAGTGAAGGCTATTAGGATCCACACTCCATTTCAGAAGGTGGCGGTAATGCACACTTAAAAGTTGTTTGCCAACCGCCAATTTAAAAAAGAAGAAGAAGAAGAAGAAGAAGACGTCACAAGACCGCGTCGCGCTCCTGTATCTGTTGCGATTCGGCTAAAGAGCTGTTTCAGTTTTAGTTTTGATTTGTTTGCTTGTTTTTCATTAGACCACTTAATCAAGCTGTCTGACTCTCTCGCCAGTGCACTGACAGCTGAACTAGAGCTGATTGAGACGCCCACAGAGATGTGGTTTGTCTCATCTTAAACATGACAGAGTGTCCAAAGGCAGAAAAGTCCTGCTGAAGTGACTGAGATCCAGGTGTCACAGGATTGTAACGATGGCTTTAATTAAAGAGGAGAGAGAAGACCTCACGATTGAAGATTCAATCACATTGAAACGAGAACAGACAGGTTGGTTTTCATTCTCAAAGCTGAACTCATTTGATCCTCATTAAAGTGTCGACCTCTACAGAGAAGAAGATTTGGGATTCATGAGATTGACTTTATTCATGTGAGAGAGTAAAGTCAGTAATGCAGTTAATGTCTGGTGCAGCACAGCAATGTGAAGACATCATATAATGAAGAACAAGCAAACATGACATGAAAGTTAATAAAACCTGAAAATATTTGTTAAATGATTACCATTTCAGTTGTATACAACTTCATTTGTATACAGGCTTTGTATTTTTCAATGTCAAGAGTATTGCATAAGCAATTTAATTTTAAAGCAAATTTGTTATACGTGACAGCATTAATTAAAGTTTCCACAATATATTCCTTAAGACATAACTGTTTAAATTAATTATGCATCATAAAAACATTTTGAGACTTGAAACAAGTCTGCATAAAAGCTCCCCTTTCAAATAACGCATGACAAACTGTAAATAATGTGTGTATGACTGCAATAAAATGTAGATAATTATTTGTTTGTGACTCTTGTTCACACAGGGCACATTCTCAGCGATGTTTATTAGCTTCTCATCCTGGGATCAGTCCTGGGACGTGTTTACATTCACTCCAGAAATTTCATGACCCTTTTCTGGGATCAACGCCCCGTGTGTAAGGGGTTTAAATATGAACATACTGAAATATAGGCTAAATATACAAAAACAAATAAAAGGAAGAAAATAATATATATATGTGTGTATGCAAACATATGTTGTTGGAATTGTAAATTATTGTAAATAATTAAATCAGGAATGTCAGAATCTGCGTATGTTTTTCTTGATTATAATGTTTTCATAAAAGGATTGTAAAGCAAAGTTAGAAGTCAAACTAAAGTGAGATTCTTTGCACAGCTCTTTGTCCCCGAGCATGATGAACACATGATTTGGCTGGTCGCGTTCAGTGGATGTTCTCCAAAATGGTGCTAAGATGATGCGGAGAGACACATAGGAGAAAAATAGTTGAATAAAGTCTTTATTTTCATTTTCTTCACACACAAACAGTACTCCAGGGCCTGAATTTCGTTTTTTAAACTGGGGGGGAATTCCCCCCTTACATGGGTCACATGGGGGGGATCTAAAGATTATGGGGGGGAGAATAACTTTTGATGCATAGGTCTAATTTAATCATGTTCATTTATTAATATCTACAGATAAGCAGTTTTAAGTAACCCCTTGAGCTCCTCTTCTCCCTGCAGCTGTGCAGTTTGGATAGCATTAGCCATAGCATTTTTGGATGTTTCTGCTTCTTTCTTTCTTTTTAAAGCTGCTGTATGGCCAGTTCCATTGGCATGTCTAATTAATGTAGATGTTTTGTAGCATTGGCTGGTAAATTGTGGACTGCTGTGCATCTTACAAACTGAGCAGCTCATAATCCCATCGTTAATTTCTAGCCAAGGGTAAATTTTTAGCCAGTTCGTTTGAAATTTATCCTTTGACTGCTTTACCTCTGTAAGATTTCTTTGTGGATCTTCGGTTTGGCTGCTTGTCGGCCTTTCGTTGTCGGACACTTTTTTCTTTGTATCGTGATCTGCATCATCCGAACTTGTCTTTCGCTTCAGCCAACGGTCCATATTTAAACTACTACGCTAACCAAACAATTCATTGTCTGTGGCCGTGTTTGTGCGCGCGGGAAATATGCTGCGCATAATGAATAGAAAACAAGGGGAAACGCGCAGTCACATGCTCAAACAAGTGGAAAGCTATGAGGTGTATCTTGTGCAAAATCTGCTACTCACTAAGCAAACTGAGAGGAGAACTAACGTGTATACGCTCGCCAGCCGTCTGGCCAAAATCCCATAGTATTCAGGCGTCAGACGTAAGATATGAGACGTCAGACGTCACGGTCACGTGTTGGAGCTGCGCTCAAACTGCGCGGCGGCGTGGCGGCGGCGTAGCAAAAAAATGATTTTTTTTACTTTGCGTCTGGATAACGTACGTTTGGATAAGCGTCTGGATAACGTACGCGTGGATAAGCGTCTGGATAAGCGTCTGGATAACGTACGTGTGGATAAGCGTCTGGATAACGTACGCATGGATGACGTACGTGTGAATAAGTACATTAATAATAATTTGGCGTTGTCCTATTTTGCTCTAAGTAAGGCTTTAAGGTAATAATCATGATAACAGCACCTAAAGTACACATCTGTCTCCTCAGTGGAATAGTCTGGGTCCAGGATATGCAGGTGCATATGAGCCCTGGCAGTTTTGGGACATAGCTGGGGGAGAACTTCTATTTAAAACAAGGGAACGAATAGAGCCATGAATGGGCCCGGCCTACATAGCTGGGGGAGAACTTCTATTTAAAACAAGGGAACGAATAGAGCCATGAATGGGCCCGGCCTTTATCCAACAGCTTGTGTGAATTCTTTGCCCGAGTCGACTGGATACCGTGACTTTTTCTCTCTCTTTCTCTCTTCCCTATTACACAGCTATTAAAATAGTTCACTTTTGATTTTTAATAGAAAAGTTGTCATTTCTATTTGTTTCTTTATTAAATTAATTTTGAAATATGTTTGGAAAATTTTGCGTTGGGTAAATTCTAGTTTTTGATTTTTAAAGGAACGAGCAAGCTGCAGCTCGTTCAGACAGTAAGTTGAGCATTAGATGTTTGATCAATTTAGCCTTCTCAAACCAACAAGACTTGCCTAAAATAAACAGACATAATAGGCCTACACTTTATGCATTTCACAGTAGGCCTATTAATTTAAACATTTAACTTAGGAAAATGAGCACAAGCGCATATCCAATCGTTTGTGCGGAGAGTGAGCGCTTTGCAGGACATGGAGGAGCCAGCTTGCTTTTTTGTTTTAATGACAGTAAAAAATTAAAAATGCGCCGTCATTTTTGCTCATAAAGATAAGAGTATGCATCATTTGGAACTCCAAAGGGTCTACTTGTACATGTGTGCACTCACAATATCAACAAAACCTTATGCTTTTGTAAAATAAGGAAAACAAACAGGATGCGATTTCTTCTTGGTCTTTAGCAGGAGCGCTTCACTGACATGATAAATATATCTATAGAATGCTTTTTGCGTTTTAAATTACTATTTTAAAACGTAATAACAAAATCAAAAAAAAAAAAAAATCTCTTTCATCATGTAATTCTAAAGATGCATTTCTCTATAAAGGCATGTACAATGAGGAGATGGCAAGTCAGGTTCGTCAAATTCATTTTTGCAACATTGACTCTGAAGACATTATTTTATTATTAGATAATACAAATATATCGCCACTGGTTTTACATTTTTCGTTTTTTTTTTTTCGCTGTGCCAAAATTGTGTTTTCATTCAGCAGCCTAAGGCAGAATTTTGTGCCACGTTCAAAAATAACTGAATAAATAAGATTAACGTCATAATTTAAGAATAAAGTCAAGCTTACGATAATAAAATTATGTTATATTGTGAAGTAAAAAAAAGTCTGTGGCATCCATCATTCTTTTAACTTTTTTTTTAACTAACTCTGATCGATTCACGAGACATTCGTTTGTATTAAACTGTTCTGGGCCGGGTTTCCCGTTAACGATTGATCTTATCGCTTAAGAGCGTTTTCTACGAGTAATTTTACGATCGTTCGTTATTGTTTCACGTGCATTTCCCAAATATGCACGTAAAGCAATCTCACGTAGCCGTGCTTTAAGTGTTACTTAGGAGTTGCTATCCGTTTGTCAAGTGCTGAAATCTCACCTTAGAATGGCTCAACAGTAGTGCACGATTGCTTATTGATGTTAACCTAATGCTGCGTTCCAGACAGACAACTTGGATATAATAATTATAATTAATTATAATACAGTACACTATTATATTATATTATAGTGTATTATACTTTACATAATCATATATAATGTACTTTATATACAGTAGAGAGAGAGAGAGAGAGAGAGAGAGAGAGAGACGTTATTGGTTTTATGAACTTCAGCAAGTCCCCCCCCCCCCAGTCTTTGAAGCATTTCCCACATTATTTCTTTTATTCGTTTTTTTATTATTATTTTCAGTCATTTAATTTAGATGTGCTTCTATTTTTTTCCTCCCCCTTTTAATTAATTAATTTCTAAATGTATAAAAAAATAAAGAAAACGAGTAATAAAGTGTACAATAAAGCATAATCAAATCCTTATAATTATAATTTTTAATGAGCCGAAAAGAATACACGTCACACCGCTGTTTATCAATTTGCACTGGCTTCCAATTGCTGCTCACATAAAATTGAAGGCATTGATGTTTGCCTACAAAACTACCACTGGCTCTGCACCCATTTACCTAAATTTGTTACTTCAGACTTATGTGCCCTCTAGAAGCTTGCGTTCTGCAAGTGAACGTAGCTTGATTGTTCATCCCAAAGAAACACAAAGTCACTTTATTGGACTTTTAAATTAAATGTTCCCTTCTGGTGGAATGACCTGCTCAACTCAATCCCAGCAGCTGAGTCCTTAGCCATCTTCAAGAATCGGCTTAAAATCCATCTCTTCCATCTTATCTTTTCATGTATTATGCAATAATATGTATGTATGTATGTATGTATAAAGATATAAAGACCTCTAACACTACCTCTAACACTTCTTTTTATTTATTATATCATTTAAAAACCTATGCTACGTAGCTATACTTTGTTAACCTAACTGAGTTATAGCACTTATCATTGCTCTTTTGTTGTTTTTGATTGCTTCCACTGTCCTTGTTTGTAAGTCGCTTTGGATAAAAGCGTCTGCTAAATGAATAATGTAAATGTAAATATAATCATATTTCGCTTGAATCAAGTTAAAGGTGTAATCTGCTGATTGTCCTGCAGGTAACCGCATAAATCTGTTTTCTTAAATACACTTAGGGCTTAACCATTACTCCAGAGCACCCGTAGATCGATGATTTTCAAGTGCTACTTAAGTTACGATGATTTTGGGAAACAGACCGTGATATTAAGATCAGTAGTATGATCGTTTTTATGAACTTCTTAGGCTTACGAAGCTTTTGGGAAACTCAGCCCAGTTTTTTTTCAACATTCATTCAAATAGTAATGTTTATTTCGTGCTGCAAATATTGAAGAGGAAAATATAATTGATTCAGCTTGTGTGAATTCTTTGCCCGAGTCGACTGGATACCGTGACTTTTTCTCTCTCTTTCTCTCTTCCCTATTACACAGCTATTAAAATAGTTCACTTTTGATTTTTAATAGAAAAGTTGTCATTTCTATTTGTTTCTTTATTAAATTAATTTTGAAATATGTTTGGAAAATTTTGCGTTGGGTAAATTCTAGTTTTTGATTTTTAAAGGAACGAGCAAGCTGCAGCTCGTTCAGACAGTAAGTTGAGCATTAGATGTTTGATCAATTTAGCCTTCTCAAACCAACAAGACTTGCCTAAAATAAACAGACATAATAGGCCTACACTTTATGCATTTCACAGTAGGCCTATTAATTTAAACATTTAACTTAGGAAAATGAGCACAAGCGCATATCCAATCGTTTGTGCGGAGAGTGAGCGCTTTGCAGGACATGGAGGAGCCAGCTTGCTTTTTTGTTTTAATGACAGTAAAAAATTAAAAATGCGCCGTCATTTTTGCTCATAAAGATAAGAGTATGCATCATTTGGAACTCCAAAGGGTCTACTTGTACATGTGTGCACTCACAATATCAACAAAACCTTATGCTTTTGTAAAATAAGGAAAACAAACAGGATGCGATTTCTTCTTGGTCTTTAGCAGGAGCGCTTCACTGACATGATAAATATATCTATAGAATGCTTTTTGCGTTTTAAATTACTATTTTAAAACGTAATAACAAAATCAAAAAAAAAAAAAAATCTCTTTCATCATGTAATTCTAAAGATGCATTTCTCTATAAAGGCATGTACAATGAGGAGATGGCAAGTCAGGTTCGTCAAATTCATTTTTGCAACATTGACTCTGAAGACATTATTTTATTATTAGATAATACAAATATATCGCCACTGGTTTTACATTTTTCGTTTTTTTTTTTTCGCTGTGCCAAAATTGTGTTTTCATTCAGCAGCCTAAGGCAGAATTTTGTGCCACGTTCAAAAATAACTGAATAAATAAGATTAACGTCATAATTTAAGAATAAAGTCAAGCTTACGATAATAAAATTATGTTATATTGTGAAGTAAAAAAAAGTCTGTGGCATCCATCATTCTTTTAACTTTTTTTTTAACTAACTCTGATCGATTCACGAGACATTCGTTTGTATTAAACTGTTCTGGGCCGGGTTTCCCGTTAACGATTGATCTTATCGCTTAAGAGCGTTTTCTACGAGTAATTTTACGATCGTTCGTTATTGTTTCACGTGCATTTCCCAAATATGCACGTAAAGCAATCTCACGTAGCCGTGCTTTAAGTGTTACTTAGGAGTTGCTATCCGTTTGTCAAGTGCTGAAATCTCACCTTAGAATGGCTCAACAGTAGTGCACGATTGCTTATTGATGTTAACCTAATGCTGCGTTCCAGACAGACAACTTGGATATAATAATTATAATTAATTATAATACAGTACACTATTATATTATATTATAGTGTATTATACTTTACATAATCATATATAATGTACTTTATATACAGTAGAGAGAGAGAGAGAGAGAGAGAGAGAGAGAGACGTTATTGGTTTTATGAACTTCAGCAAGTCCCCCCCCCCCCAGTCTTTGAAGCATTTCCCACATTATTTCTTTTATTCGTTTTTTTATTATTATTTTCAGTCATTTAATTTAGATGTGCTTCTATTTTTTTCCTCCCCCTTTTAATTAATTAATTTCTAAATGTATAAAAAAATAAAGAAAACGAGTAATAAAGTGTACAATAAAGCATAATCAAATCCTTATAATTATAATTTTTAATGAGCCGAAAAGAATACACGTCACACCGCTGTTTATCAATTTGCACTGGCTTCCAATTGCTGCTCACATAAAATTGAAGGCATTGATGTTTGCCTACAAAACTACCACTGGCTCTGCACCCATTTACCTAAATTTGTTACTTCAGACTTATGTGCCCTCTAGAAGCTTGCGTTCTGCAAGTGAACGTAGCTTGATTGTTCATCCCAAAGAAACACAAAGTCACTTTATTGGACTTTTAAATTAAATGTTCCCTTCTGGTGGAATGACCTGCTCAACTCAATCCCAGCAGCTGAGTCCTTAGCCATCTTCAAGAATCGGCTTAAAATCCATCTCTTCCATCTTATCTTTTCATGTATTATGCAATAATATGTATGTATGTATGTATGTATAAAGATATAAAGACCTCTAACACTACCTCTAACACTTCTTTTTATTTATTATATCATTTAAAAACCTATGCTACGTAGCTATACTTTGTTAACCTAACTGAGTTATAGCACTTATCATTGCTCTTTTGTTGTTTTTGATTGCTTCCACTGTCCTTGTTTGTAAGTCGCTTTGGATAAAAGCGTCTGCTAAATGAATAATGTAAATGTAAATATAATCATATTTCGCTTGAATCAAGTTAAAGGTGTAATCTGCTGATTGTCCTGCAGGTAACCGCATAAATCTGTTTTCTTAAATACACTTAGGGCTTAACCATTACTCCAGAGCACCCGTAGATCGATGATTTTCAAGTGCTACTTAAGTTACGATGATTTTGGGAAACAGACCGTGATATTAAGATCAGTAGTATGATCGTTTTTATGAACTTCTTAGGCTTACGAAGCTTTTGGGAAACTCAGCCCAGTTTTTTTTCAACATTCATTCAAATAGTAATGTTTATTTCGTGCTGCAAATATTGAAGAGGAAAATATAATTGATTCATATGCAGTTACCAAATTATCTCACTAAATTAAGCATAAAAAGAGTAAAAAAAGACGTTTATTGTTGGTACGTAGTTTTTTGCATATATGTCCGGAACTGACTCGCTATGACAGACTCCCTGTGATCATAAGGCTTCAGTAGACATCAACACAAAAGTAGGCTACTATATAGTATCGACTTATTTTAATAGACATAATACTTGAAAATGAAAATGTGTCAAAACAGTTTAAAAAAATTTCAAATAGGCATATATAAACGTATTAATTAATTATCAATATATAGGCTATTAATTTGAACATGTAGAGTAGCCTACAAACTGCTCTTGTAATAAGGAACTGGTGCTCTGCATTTAACCCATCCAAGTGCACACACACAGCAGTGAGAAGTGAACACACACCCGGAGCACTGGGCAGCTACAGATCCAGCGCTGGGGAGCAACTGGGGTTTCAGTGCCAGGGTACTGAGTTCAGTCATGGGTACTGAGGGTGGAAGAGAGCGCTGTTCATTCACTCACTCCCACCTACAACTCCTGCCAGCACCGAGACTTGAACCGGATACCTTCTTGTAAGTAGTCCAAGTCTCTAACCATTAGGCCACAAACTTGTGCAAACTTCTATGTCAAAATCAAATTCTCCAGTCAAAAACCCTTACATGATCTATCAATATCAAACTTTGGCCTCAGATGACAAAACCTACAGTACAAATACACACACTACAATTGTTTAGCTTCCTTAAATATAATAAGTTATCTTTACTTAGTTGTTATACTTACTAGGTTTTATTAAGTTAACAATTTGCTAATTTTAAGGCGAATAGAACAACATGCTGCAATGAGTAATTCTTTCTTAAAATATTCAAGTAGCTACAACAAAACAGATGACATTAATTCACCAGTGAGAGGCAGCAGTGCGCTAATGTGCAACAGGAACAAAACAACAGAAGAAGAAATAAGGACGGTGAGCATGCGCAGCAAGCAAAGTTTTGAAGCTGCGTCGAATTTGCTTAAACTAAAAAGTAGAAAGACTGTTTACATTTCACCTCTGGACAAAGAATGATTGATTACTTCTACACAATAATAATAAGGTAAGTAAAAGAAAAATAGTGTGTGGATGTATCTTTCTGTGTGCTGCTAATTTGAACTGACTAACATTTTCTCCTTGTCAGCACCAGTGTTAGCAACAGGGAGCAACGATATTTGCTATTCTGCTATTAGAACAAAAACTATAGAAATACACAACTTGTGGCAGATTTGGGTAAAGGTAAAAACTTTTAAAGACTTTTTTTTTTATTTCATTTCTCAAATTGAAAAATGTTTTACTAGTTAAAAAATGAAAGCATGTAAATTCCGAGAAACAATTCAAGAACATGCAAGAAGTCGTCAATATGATCTTTATGTGCCACTTATAGTATTAATTGTTAACAGTAATCGTTTGCAAAATTTCCTCTATAATTTTATAACACTTCTGAGGCTTTGGCCACTTTTTAGGTTAAAGTCATTTTTCAGTTTACAAATGTATTTTCATCATTTTAATACAATCATAGTCATTGCGTAACCAGACTAAAAGATTTAAACTGAATGAGCTCGTTATTTTGCAGTAATTAATTATTTGCTGTGTTAAAAAACACCGAGTACTGTAACAGAAGAAATGCTGCCTTTGAATTGGTTTTATTACTGATGCCTCAAATAGAGATGTATAGAAAATTTATTTCTATTGTTAAAAATGCAAATATCAAGAAATGAATGTGTCCTTATTCTACAATTCACAACATTAGTGGAACTTGATTTTATATGAAGAATTATTTTTCATATTTAGGAAAAAAGCTTGTGTCATCTGTCTTCTCTGAGCAGCGGTCTTGTGATCACCGGTCTCAGTATAATAAAGGTGAGATATTTCAACAGCAGTAGAGCCGTTTTTGACTCAATCATGTGCTATGTTTTATTTGCAATTTCAAATAATTTATACACTTCACATCCTAGAACCCATAAAATGTATGATGCTACCTTAAATGTTTAATAGTTTTATTATATTTATTAATAATATTTAAAATAAACAGCGCTTATTGACTTCAATGACTTCTTTATTGACACTTAGAAAAGATTTGACAGAACTACATACCCATCTGAGGCCTACCTGTTTTAATTCATGATCACCCCGGATACTTCTACAACTAACCTGCTTGGTAAGTTCTCATAGTTAGTGACACCATTTTAGAAAAAAAATGCCTGTGTATTTGCTGGTATATTACTGAGATACCTTTAATTAATGTTGATTACATACCTAGTTCAATCAAAAATGAAAAATGTGCCATTTAATCTCCCTCCTGTCAATCTATTCCATAAAAAACTGTGCATCTTCCTGACACGGATGAAGATATTTAACCCAAATCTCTGACACCCAAGAAACCATCAAATCAATCCATTTGAATGGAGCCGATTAATCTACTTTTTGGGCCAAACTGTTCAATGAATTGTAAGGAGCAGTTTCAGTTATATTTCCACTTGAACTCTGTTAGGCATGGTCTGATGAACTGTTCTTGATCCAGAACTCTTATCTGAACACACTGAACGTGCTGTAGAAAGCCTAGATGGTAGTCACAGCTCAGGGTTGGTCATTTGTTTTTGCCTAGCCACCAGTTTCTCTGCAGCTGGGCAACATGCTATTTGAGTTAAGTAAACTAGGTAATATTAAAATGAAAAGTAATATTTAATCTTTCGTAACGTGGGTGCTTTTTACATCAGGTTCGATATCTTAACTATTGCATTACTAAGGCAACGACTGACACATTTATGTTGCATTCAAAAGAGCTCTGTTAACACCCCAACAGTGAAAAATTAAACCATATCCGTATTAGCACAGAATGGAATGGTTAAGCATTGAGAATTAAGAATGGTTTGGCCTGACAGTGGAAAAGAGGCTCAAATCTTTGAAAGAGACGTAATTGCTATATTATCAAGTGTATAATATTTTGGGTAAATAGACATTCAGTTAAAGGACATAAATTTATTTCACTGAAAATGTCTTTATTTGTGTTCTGAAAATAACTTAAAGTCATGGGTGAGTAAATGATGACATGAATTTCAAGTTTGGGTGAACTAACCCAATGTTATGGCAGTGTAGGCAAGACAGAAAACACTGAAAACTGATCATCCACATTTCCCTGCTAATATTGTTTTTATTTGGTTTTATACAGGTGTCTGATGCTGATGCAGTCTGGGCACTAGTATCTGTTGGCTTGCTGACTATCACTGACGATGAAGTACTTCTCCAAATCTTGACCCAGTGTCTTCTGCCATCATTGTTCAGGGTAGTACTGCAAAGAATAGTCTCCAGGGTCTGCCTCCAACATTTGCTTCCCGACCACCATGTGCTACGTTTGCATCACTACATGTGGGTTACCCTGATACTGTGAAGAAAACCTACAATATGATGCTTGACTTGGGACAGAAAAAAAAAAACATTGGCAACTTGTGTGGCCAACTCATTGCCGTATTTAAAATCATTGTACTGCTACCTCCATTGTTTAACATAACTAAAAGCAGATTGTTTTTGCTTTGTTTCAAAATTTTTGTAATACGAGTTAAAACTACATTGAAAAAAATATATCATCTTTAACTTTGAACTGTCACTACATTTGATTTAGGGTAATTATGTGAGTGAAGAATAGAACATTGTTGTCATGAATTTGTAATAGATTTTTGAAGTATTTAAGTTACTAGAGTAATGGTAACTTTTTTTTTTAAAGGCAATTGGTCAAAACTAGATTTCTGTTCAAGTAAATACAACTTAGAAATTCCAAGTTGCAGGAAATGTTACTTGATTTAGCTAAATTTAAATGAGTTGTTTGAAATACGTACATAGTATAATGTACTTAATTTAGTTGTTGAAAATAGTAATTCTGAGTTACACGTTTACAACACTTATAAATAAACCTTTGTTAGTACAAATTACTATTCTTATTTCACTTTACTTGTTTTTTTTTCAAGGCAATCGGTTTGCATGCTTTTTTTAAATAAGGTTTACTCATTATAATTTACAGTGCAGACAAGCACATGCCCAGTGCACACTAGTGAGATAAATTCAAAACACTGTAATTGTAATAAAGTACTGTAACTATACTGTACTACACTGTGTGATTCTTTCAGCTCTCTCTCCAGTGCTAGGATGCATTTTTAAAGCAGTCACCTGTGCTCCTGTTCATAATTTCCTGAGATGCTACTGAATGCTTGCTTATGGATAATTGTGTGTTATTTGAGTTCATACTTTGACAATAGAGTTAACTATTTGATGTGTTTGTGTTTTATGACTGATACTTTGGAGAAATCATTAAAAAAAATTGTAATGTGTGTATATATGAATTATATATGAATATTATAATTTCTAAACTACTAAATTATTAAAACATTACATGATTGAAGTGTTTACTCATGGCCCATGGTCCATTGTTAATTTCGAATTTGGCCTTTGGATTTAACTATTTGTGCATTAAGCCATTTTTCAATTTATGTTTTCTGGTGGACAAAACACTTGAACCTATACAAATGTTGTCTTTTTGGTTTATACTGTCCTTATCTTGGTGCCATTAGTTATATATGATGCTTACAAGAAAGCTGTGAATTGGTTGTTCCTGGTTGTTGTTTTACATGTGCACTTCTAAATAACATTGTAAGTTCATTGATTAGATATACTGTAGTTTAATTTTAATTTTACTCATCATATTTTCGTCAGCATCCTGAAGATTATGAAATATTTGGGGATTTGGAAGAGCTAATTGTTATAACATGCAGGTTTTTCTTTCTTTTTGCTCCCAACAAAAAAACAGGAAAAAAAAACACTTAACTACAGCACTTAAGGCATTTGACAAAATCACACACACAAATGGAAAAAAAAAAAGATATTTAAAAGGACAAGGCGCTTGACGTCACGTAGCTTCTCACGCGAGAAGGGGGGCGACGAAAGTGTCGCGCTTCTTATCACACGTCTTTGGTCACGGCAAGGTACGCGACGATCGACACGATGATTGCTTAGTTTGCAAATCAAATGCATAAACCACACCCCATAGAAAGCTCGGGCGCGCGCGCCGCAGTCTCATTTCCACAAGCGCTTGCACTCTCGTGGCGTCTGTCGTTGCCATGCAACCAACTGCGCTCTCCATGATGACAAGAAGGATCAGCAAAATATTAATTGATTTCTAGCCCTTGCGTTAACTTTATTACTAGATATATTTATAGATATATTTATGGAGATGAAAAATAATAAAGGCGTCCTGTACAGCTATGATCAGCTGTTCGGCCGAGCATTCAATGTTGTGACGCTGTAAGCTGATCCATTGGTTCGTTGCTGCCGCGCTCTATCACTCGCACACCATAAAGAGCAAAATGTTTTTTAATGTTTCAGTTTCGTTATTACAACGACAATTTGGAAGCGGATAATTTCTTCACAAACAGCTCATTTTGACTCAAAATGTTAGAATGCTGCACCTACACTTGATAGTGTGAATAAGATCAGCGCAACGCAGACCGCTGCATTGACAGCGTGAAACATGATCTGTCTACAGCAGCCAGGGCTCCGCCGTTTACTGTCTATGAGCTCAGCGCTGAGACAGAAAATGCCGGTCCAGCGCTGATTGAGGAATTAAATTCGAAAATAAAAGACAATTTGACATATTTTTTCTCGCATCTGTGAATTTATTTTTTAATCATTTGCTCTGAGATGAAGCAAATATATTTGTGCAGGAACTTCTCGCACTATAAAAGCTAACCTTGCGGGAATGGTTTAAATTATGCGCAATCCCCGCATTCCCGCACCGAAATTCAAGCCCTGGTACTCTCATCGCTTCATAACATTACGGTTGAACCACTGATGGCAGATGGACTATTCTGACGGTGTATTTCTCTTGGCAGTCTATGGGACCGTCACAAGCCTTGTGCAGGGTTTTCATCCAAAATATCTTAAATTGTGTTCTGAAGACGAACAAAGCTTTTACAGGTGTGGAATGACATGGTGATTAATGACACTTTTCAATTTCAGTGTTCGTACGGGTGTTTGAATCTTAATGCAGTGTTTTCAAGGTTTGAATAATGCATGGGTTTTTGATGAAGTGCTTGAAAATGCAGTTCCATTGGTTTCAGAATTAGCTTTCTTACTGAATAGTTCATCTTTATTTCTCCATGATATCAGCAGCTCCTCTGGAGTATGTGTGTGTGGCTGTAGTAAAATCTTTACGAATGTGTGACTCTGATGGAGCAGAGCGGGAGCTTGCTGCTTCAGTCAGCAATGGCTTGAACATTTTGGTTAAAATGAGAACTAAATATTTGAGTAACCTCCTGTTAAGTGTTTTTTTTTTTTTTATCATGGAAGAGTTTGTGCTTTCAAGCCATATAAAAGGTAAACCGATATTTCCCTGCTCAGTTAAACTAAATCTTTAAGTCTGTCGTGATTAAAGTGAAAATGAATGAAAAGTGTTGTTTGTGGCATTCGTTTAAGATCTGCTCACAGTTTCTTTATGCAGGTGTTTTCCCCAAGGTTAGCATTAAAACACATCACACACGGTGTTGAGCGCAGATTAGTCACCAGTGAGGAAAAATCCTCAGAATGCTACAGTTGTGTTCAGATCATGCAGTCACTGAAGGTATTCTGTACTCTCTCGAATACTGTCATCATAAACCGCAGAAACAATGTAAACAAGAAATTAATTCTGCGGTGTAGACGGTGAGATTCAGTGAAATCATCCGTTTCAGTCATCAGGAATGGTTGTTGCTTGTTTTCTGCTTGTTTTAATCCCAAATTGAATAACCATCTTGTTTTTCATGCTACTAAAATGACCAATTTGAAGAATGTAATATGATGTTGTTTCCTCCACAAAAAACATAATTGACATTAATCGTCATTGTCACTTTAAACATAAGGACATTCATACAAACAGTTTTATACCCAGGCAGGAAGGAAGTCGACCGGAAGTTGAAGTCGGCTGCGTGCTGCCATCTTGTAGCAGAACTTCACTTGCGTTAGCATTCCCATTGACTCCCATTCATTTTGACGTCACTTTGACAGCGAATAACTTTACATCTGAGGCGTTTAAAGACTCTGTTTGTCCATTATTTATTTCTAAAGATACACGACAATGTATAAAGGGCTCCATTACCTTCTATGTTACATTATGGCCCCGTAGAAACAGTTTTTGTAAAAAATAGGCTAATGATTGCGTCATAACCACTCGACTCTCTGTCGCATTACCGTACAGACAGGAGGAGAAGCTCGCAGGAAATTAACTTAATATGGCGTACTGGCGTTACATTTTAAAATACTATACAAAATAATTAATCAGAATACTTACTCCTGCTCACTCACGACAAAGAACTCCCCGCTCAAGCTCGCCGTCTCTGCAAGATTAACGATGGCAGTTTGCACGCACAGCTACTAGAAGATTTACATCTGTCAGACAGGTTGCTGACGTCATCAAGCTTCGTTTGAGTCTGCGCGTCAGAAACTGTGTCCATTTATTTTACTGTCTATGTTTGTACCGTTACAAAAGCGCCACCTGCTGGCAATTTGCTGATTTTGTGCCTTCTAAAATCCAAATGATTTTGACTAATCCATTGTCTTAAAATAGTTTAAACATTAATGGCTGAAATGTGCGGTTTATCACCACAGAAAACTTAACTATTTGTAAAGAATCTGTTTTTGAACTGTTAATCATTTTATAGTATAGTCTTGAGACCATAGACATTGGCCTACCCTGTTCATGTAGTATTCATTTTATTTATGCAGGTTTAAAAAAAGTCTTACATTTTATTTTAAAAAATACTGCAGATACCCTGTAGATTCTTTAATGTATTTATTATAACTGTATGTTGGTTATTTTAGGCGATGTTATAAGCAATCCAGGCAGGTGATGTGATATAAGCACAATAACATCTAAAGTGAAGAACTCAAGTATGCATGTAAACGTGCTCCGCCACAGTTGTAAAGTCCTGGAAAATCTTGAAAATGTACCTTGAAAGTGCTTGGATTTTACTTTGGAAAAGGTGACAGAACCTGGCTTGACTAAATCCATGTTACTCAGAAACTGATGTTTGGCTTGTCAATAGTAATACTGTTAACACTTTAGAATAATGGTCCATTAGTTAATGTTAGTTAATTCATTAATTAACATGAACAAACAAGAAACAATACATCAATTGCTGTATTTATTCATCCTTGTTAATGTTAGTTAATGAAAATACAGTTATTCATTGTTAGTTCATGCTAATTCACAGTGAAACTAATGTTAACAAACACAACTTTTGGTTTGAATAATGTTTTAGTAAATGTTGAAATTAACATCAGCTAAGATTAATAAATGCTGCAGAAGGATTGTTTTTGCTTTAGATCATTAACTAAAGTAATTAACTAACATTAACTAATGGAACCTTATTCTAAAGTGTAACCATAATACTTTCAACTGTCACAAATTTATTGACTTTTGTAAAATCAAGTTAATTCTTTACAAGGCAAGAAGTGGTTTTGATGCAAGGAGTTCTTTTAATTGTTCTTATAATAAACTTAAAATATACTTTCATTTAAACCCTTTAAAAGGAAGATCCTGTTGTACAGTATTGTTCAAAATAATAGCAGTACAATGTGACTAACCAGAATAATCAAGGTTTTTAGTATATTTTTTATTGCTACGTGGCAAACAAGTTACCAGTAGGTTCAGTAGATTGTCAGAAAACAAACAAGACCCAGCATTCATGATATGCACGCTCTTAAGGCTGTGCAAGCGATCTACGGCTCTGTCTATTAAATGCCACTCCAATTATAAGCAGGTGATGGCAATTTTAGCGGTGATCACAGAAGCAGCTTTACTGATTAGATGCGCATGATCATATCGTTAAATATATCGCCCAGCCCAATGTTTATGCCATTAACGAATTGGCACGATTCTATACAGGCTTCAGACAACTGGTCAAGCTGGCGTAGTTCCCAAATAGTCATCTACTTTCGCAGCATCTCAAAGTGCAAAGATGTTTTTGGGAAATGTGCTAAATACATGTTTGAGTTAAAGCTTTATGTGCAGTGGTGTAGCAAGTCAGTCCCGGCAAAAAAAAATAAGGCTAATACATTTTGTTTCTATTATTCTTTTATCCACAATGTCGAAACAACTCAGCTTAACCCAAAATAGAAAGCTCATGCACTTCTGTCCATAAAACTGCACTGTTCTGCGCTTTAGCCAAAGAGTTGCACTTAGGCCAAGAAGCAAATATATTAGAGCTGCAACTAACGATTATTTTTTCTGTCGACTAATCTAACAATTATTTTTCAGATTAGTCGACTACTCTACCGATTATTTTTATTACAATAAATAATTAATCTAATGTTTTTTTTTTTGATTAGCTAATGAATCCTTTGGATAACTTTACAAAAAAATATAAGTACAACTTCTGATATAATATTTCAACCTTTATTCATTTTCAACCAATGTGATTGAAGTTTTTACAGTATACAAAAATAAAGAGGCAAAGAAAATTATTTTACTATGGTAAATATGAGCTTATGATAGCGTTTATAATTAAACGACAGTAGCCATAAATTTACAGTTGTCTGAGACGTCATGAAATGTTCTTTAGCATCACAAACCATAAAACGTAGTCAGGGTTCTGCTATGGTTTAGCTTGGTTTCCAGAGATCTGGAGCTGATTCGGGGTAGCTCGGTGGTTTGTGACTGTTGTCTCGCGGCGCACTGTCTTTTAAGGGGCCGTTCACATATCGCGTCTTTTGCACGCTCAAGTTCATTATTTCCAATGTAGGCGGGCGGTATGCGTGGTGAAAACAGGCGCGTCCGCACCGCATCGAGTTAAAAACATCTCAACTTTTCAGAGAGCCGCAAGCGCACCACGGGTCATGTGACAAGAACTAACTAATCAGCTTCATCCTTTCCCGTAACAACATTGAAAGCTCAGCCATGATGAGGGAACAGCTGATCATAGCTGTATATGGATTGCCCTTTTGAAATAAATTTAGTTGCAGAGCTACTGCAAGCGATTTTTAGTGCTGCAAATCCATTTATCCTTTGCTGAAATTTCCGCGTCTTCATGGAGAGAGCACGTCATGGTTGCTTAGCAATGGCAGACGCCCCAGGGGTGCAACTGCCCGAGCACTTTGGAAAGAAGGAGAAAGCGGCGCGACTAGCATTTTACATGCGTTTTTAGGTGCGATATGTGAACGCCCCCTAACACGTGTTCGAAACCCACGCCAACACACTTACTTTATTTTTTTTATTTTATCCTTACTTCAGCCGCTGTGGGTGATCATACCAATAACTTGTAATCTTTACAAGAATATCAGAATCATGCAATGAGCAAGTCTCGTTTATTAGACACTTAATAATATCAAATCAGTTTGTACTTTTAGAATCGCCGAATCTGCTGAACCAGGAAGTTGGTCACCAGATCACACGGTAACCAGTTAAACTGTAACACCGGAGAGCACCAGGATGTTTTCCTCTGATCTGCTAGTGCATTGCAGTTGTGCTGCCGTGGTACACCATATCGGTTTTTCAAAGGGAACAAAGGGCCATTTTATTTGGCCTCTGTTTAAAGAATTCCAATACTTTTGATAACAGTGGTCTCTGTTTTTGTGATGTAATGCAACTCTCTCCATTCCCAGTATGCCATTACGCGAGATGTAAACAGTGTGATGCGTCGACGCATTTCGCGCATGTCGACGTATTTTTGTAGTCAACGTAATCGATGACGTCAACGCATCGTTGCAGCACTAAAATATATTTTATCAAGAATAAGGAGGTTGGGTTCCCTCAACTGTAGTCCATTCTTGTAAAAATGGCTTATATAAATAAGATAATTGTAAAAAAAAAAATATATATATATATTAATAATAATAATATTATATTTTGCCAGATTTTATAGTGTAAACCTATTCGAACATATATAAGAAAAACTTTGAGTGGGATGCCAGGTGTGAAAAAAAAAATAAAAAAAAATAAAACTACTGATCTTGGCACGGTCGCCCAAAATGTAAAAACACAAAACTACTCAATCATTTTAGTTGCATTCACCGGGCCTTTCTTTTGGCAAATTCATCCACGATGAATATGGTGCTTAATTTATGGCTTTGTGCATTCTCGATGGAAAGAATTGCCAGTTCCGATAGTCTGTTTTGCGACATGGTGCTCCGCAACAAATGTTTTATTAGTTTCAATTTCGAAAATGAGCACTCCGCTGAAGCAACAGTAACAGGGATGGTAAGAGAAATAAATAAAACGGTGCACATGTCACTGAAGCTAGATGTGACAGAATTGTTTTGAACAATCAAAAATTGGCCAGATCTTGAACAGTTTTCATCCCAGAGATTTGTCTTTTAAAGGCAGCACGGAATGCGATCAATTGTTGTGGAAAGGCTGGAGACAAGTCTTGGTTGTATCTCTCCACTAACCTCTGTCCCCTTCGTATTTATCGCGTCCTTCTCCTCAGTTTTGCAAGTATACGTGGCTGTATCACTCTAAACAAATCGGCAACTGATCGCAAAGCTGAAAATCGCCGACGCAGCTGGGAAATTATATTGTCTAGGCAAGTGTTGAAAACATTTACCTTGAAGTAACTTTCAGCATCAGCCAAACGTTCATCCTGACAGAATTCATCGAAATGGCGCTTTGCTCTTCTAATTCTTTCCTTTTCAAAGATTTGTTTCACTCCCCTCTTTTCAGCCATGAATTGTGCGGTTGCTTTTGCCTCTTCTAAATTTTCCCTGAACCTTGTCAACTCCACGATGGCAGTTTCGAGTAATTCTGTAGCTTTAAGAAGAACAGTATCCTTTGCCTGTAACATTTTTCCATGGTGTTGTAAAACTTTGTCAGCTCGGTTATTGACTTCATTGAGAACCAGATTTAAATTATGGGCAGCACAGTGTACATAAGTGGCATTTGGTTGTCTCTCCTGTATCCCTGCCTGAGCTCCTTTGTATATGCCACTCATGTTCACAGCCCCATCAAATCCTTGGCCGCGGCATTTTGAAATATCAAGACCCTTTTCCTAAACCAAACGTAAAATTTAATTGGCTATTGTGCCAGCAGACGAGTCAGGCATTTGCTGGAATCCCAGAAAAGACTAGTTGATTTTCACAGCCATTGCAGCACCCTGGCTCTCTCTCTACGATTACATACCAAAAGATTTGACTCATCTGATCCACTTTAGATACATCTTGAGTCGTATCCATGATCACAGAGAAAAACGGTGCAGCTTTAATTTCACTGATAATATCTTTCTGGACAGACTCGGAGACCTCACCAATCAGATCATTTTGGATTTCTGGGCTGAGATATTTAACAGAACCAGCAGGACAATTGAGCAGCTCCTTCAAATATGGATCATACTTGGCCAGTAGGTCGATGATGGAGAGAAAATTACCTTTATTTACACTTTTAGTGTCTTCGAAGTGTCCACGAAATGCAAGGTTGTTTGATGCCAGAGTTAAAGTGACATTAATGATGCGGTCTATAACCTGCCTCCAAAAATTAACTTGTTGATAGATTTGCTGTTATGACGCCTCATCGGTAGTTCCATGCGGACGCCACTGATCATAAACAGTGCAAGCTGCTACATAGCACTCTTTGCCTTCATGCTTGAAAATTTTATTTGACAGGGTCTGCCATGTTCTTATTCCTTGTGTCCATGCCATGTTGTAGCTTTTGTGACTGCGGTCAGCAAATAACCAGCATGGTTCACAATATGCAGCGTCAAGCTTAGTAACACAGCCAGGATCTTGGTAGCTGAATACCAGCTTTTGCTGTGGTGGAGTAAAAACTTGTCGAAAAGCACCTGTGTCCTTGCAATGGATCTCGAGGAAATGGACTGGGGGGTTTGCATGAAACTTGTGACACAGTGTGTCTGTATAATTTACTTAATTTACTGTAATTTATCTGTTGGGTAACCCGTGACATATTTCCCTCCGGATATCCAGCTCGTCTGCGACTGCTTCTTCGCTCCCCGACTCTCTGCACCTCATCAAGCTGTCAGCTGCATTGTTGTTCTCATCCAAAGATGTGCAACTGCTATTAGCTGACAAAACTTCCCTCTCATCTTCGATGTCGTTGTTGTCCTTCGCACTAATGTTAGGTCTGCAAAAAAACTGTCTATTTTGGGTAGTTTTTGTCTCATGACTAACTTCTCCACCTTCTCTTTTCTCTTTAAGGCCACACTTTTATATTTATATTTTCAATCCATAATGTTCACGTAGATAGCCGCTATAGTATCCTCTCACACAGTTTTCTTTTTTTTTGGGCGCGACGATGTGTCATGTAAATTAATGATGGCGTAGTAGTCTACGGCAGCCGCGGAGTGCAAAAAAATATATAAATGCAAACAAGAAATGACAGAGAAATTAGACATTACGGAGAAATAATGAATTACTACACATGACATGCATAAAAATATATATTTATTGCGGCCACAAATTAAAATTAAATTAAATTTATTTATTGATTTATTAAAAGCTGGGGCGGGCCCCATAGTTGCCAAGTCCGCTTATAATACGCGACTTTGGGCTTTTTTTTTTGTAAGTCGCGTTAAAACAGCACGGGTGGCATTTTTTGGGCTTATTAAAGAATATATGGTTGCTTGTTAGGAAAATCTGACAAGCAACTTCGTTTTCTTTACATCTTTGGTGTACATTAATACTGATACATTGATTGACACTGTCTGCTTACAGATATTGAGAATGAGAAGTTGTCGTCAAAGCACAAAGCACCTCCCTCGATATCACGGTCTCCGCCATGTTGGCAGGATACCAGCGGCGAAACAGGATTGTTTACATGTGTTGTTAACTCTGTAGTAGAGGAGGTTCTCGCAATTATGCACTGTTTTACCATGCCTGGAAGTTACTGCTGTGTTACAAACCTCTCACGATACATATGGAAAACATAGGAACAATGGAATACAGTTTTTTTTAGGTTACACCAAGCGCAAAACAGCGGTATTTGGAAAAGCTCTCAAGCGGCACAGAGACCTGGACCATTTACATCCACGCACACATATGGACATTGGGAATTATATTGTTTTTGGTTTAAGTTACTACACAATGCAGGAGTTTAAAAGCCGCAAGTCTTTGGAAAGTTACGAGGCTTTCTGCTGTGGCTGGGTCCATCTACAGCAGGTGATGAAAACAGTGTTGTACTGGCCAAAGTAAGTTTATTCACATGCATTTTAGTGTATTGTAATTACACTGCATTTAGAATGCACTTCTTGACCAAAATGACAAAGTAATTAACTGCGGCTGTTTCGTAAACACTAGATTGTAACGAGATGTTCAATGTTTTGATGTAGGCTAAAGCTGTGTATGTTTAGTTATTATTTGATTTTAGCCCAATGACACATACTGTACCAGGTTTTTGTGTTGGGGGCTGCAAAGTGGACAAACCAGTTCTGGGTTAGCTAGGGTAGTTAAATGTGTGATTGCGAGATGTAAATGTCCGGGTTAGATTAAAGCCATTAACAGCGTGAATGTGAAGTGACTTACATTGTAAACAATATAATTCCCAATGTCCATATGTGTGCACTGAGGTGAATTGTTCAGGTCTCTGTGCCGCTGCAGAGAGCTTCTCCAAACACCGCTGTTTTGCGCTTGGTGTGAGCTTGTTCCCCTTTCTTTCGCCTTATGTTTTTGCATTGCTTTACTTTCTTCCTTTTCTTTCTCGTATTCGTAGATCCGTCTCGATCTGTTCCGACGACAAAATAAATGCGCAAAAATTAAAGATCTCTGAAATGTTTAGTCGCGCCTCTGTGAAGTTCTGAAGGCATTGCCCCTGGCAACCGATAGCGTATCCTGCCATCATGGCCATTTGGCTTAGACCCCTCCCAAATCAACCCAAATCGGCACGTGACTCCTCACTCTCAATAGCCAAATCAGTGCAACCATATAATTGCTGTGGCGTAACATTCGTCAAAACATTCCACTGAATCCGCCCCCTTATCCCCCTCATTGGAGTAAAATCACGTTCAACGTGCAGGCGGCACGCTCTATGATCTACAGAAATACACGTATTAGAATTTCTACAAACAATGCCTCCAACGAAGTGGAGAATTTTATTTTATTAATGCTACCCTTAATGCTCTTGTCTATCCCTTCTTGTCTTTTTGTCCTTTTCCTTCTCTCCAATCCGATTCAGCCTCACAGGTGATCGGAGATGAGGAAAGTGCGTTCTCTCTGATTTGTTGCAGTTCCCTGATTTTTATTTATATTTATCCTTTTTTTCCTAATCAGTTTATCCTTTTATAATAAAGCAATGGTTTCAGTCTAATATGTTGCAGGCTCATTTATTGTTAATAAATGATAATGCAGAAATTAAATTATCAAATAATATTGGGCTTATTTTGGGCTTGTTTTTGAAGCTCCAGTTGCGTAGTTGTCTCGCGAAAGTTGGCAACTGTGGCGGGCCCCCTATTGGCCCGGGCCCATTTGCATGTGCATACCCTGCATGCCTAGACACTACGCCACCGTTTATGTGTCTAGATGTTTTTATGCCTGTTATTTTTTGGCTTTAAACTGGAGTTAACTTCTTATTATTTCTTTCCCCCCTTAGACCTGATTGCACTGAAAGAGGAGAGTCAAGAACTGGATGAAACGGAAGAGAAAGATCTGGATGACAAACATCTTGATTTTGTGACTGAAAAGCATAATCGCTCGCAGACTAAAAAAAAAGTTTCCTTACGAAAAAGAGCTCAGAAGACAGGATCTAGGAGTCGTTTTACCTGCAAACACTGTGGGAAAAGTTTCAGTCAACATGAACATCTTAAAATCCACATGAGAGATCACAATGGAGAGAAGCCCTTCACCTGCCAACAGTGTGGAAAGAGTTTTGACCAAAAAAGAGCCTTTACGGTCCACATGAGGATTCACACTGACAGCGCATTCACCTGCCAACAGTGTGGAAAATGTTACAGCAGAAAAGAAAACCTTAGGTACCACATGAGAGTCCACACGGGAGAGAAGCCTTTCATCTGCAGACACTGTGGAAAAGGTTTCACTCGAAGAGGAAGCCTTGAAAGCCATGCAAGAATTCATACTGGAGTGAAGCCTTACACATGCTCTCAGTGTGGAAGAAGTTTTACACATAGACCAACTCTTAATGCCCACCAGAGAACTCACACAGGAGAGAAGCCTTACACGTGTTCTCAGTGTGGAAGGAGTTTCGATCAACTTGGAAACCTTAATGTCCACATGAGAATTCACACTGGAGAAAACCCCTTTTCCTGCAAGCAGTGTGAAAAAAGTTTCAGTCGAAAAGGAAACCTTGACGTCCACATGAGGATTCACACTGGAGATAGCCCTTACACTTGCCAACAGTGTGGAATGAGTTTCACACAAAAAGGAAACCTTAACATTCACATCAGACTACACACTGGAGAAAAGCCGTTTGAGTGCCAACAGTGTAAAAAGAGTTTCACATATCAAAGAGACCTGAAACGGCATTTGCAAATCCATTCTAGGAAGCAATCGAAGTGTCGACCAGTGTGGCAAGAGGTTTACAAAATAGAGCAATTTTAAAAATCACTGCAGGAAGAAGAATGTAATTTAGCTCAGTGTAATAATTTCATTTGCCATCACACTTACAGATATACCTGAGAGAATGTAGATGTGAGATCCTATTTGTGTTCTTTCTGTGGAAAGAGTTTTAGGGTGTATTCACATCAGAAAGTCCACTAGTTCACTTGCTTTGGTCCGGTTTCTCTTTCACTCTGCCCTTTTTGCAAGTGAACCAGGAACTGTAAACAAAACAACACGTGTGCTAAGGTCATCCATTCATTGGTTAAGCCATTCAACTGTACCAGAGTTTGTTTGGAAGCGGACTAAAACCAGCTCCTCAGCTGGGTCTCGGTACGGTTGTTTGGTGCGATTCCTGTATTCACACCTGCCCAAAAGATCTGCACCAAAGGAGGAAATTAACTTGAGTTTGATTCAATCGACCCAAACAAGACCGATGTGAATAAACCCTTAAAGAGCTTTTTAAAATGGCTCCAGGAAATGGTGAAAGTAGTTTTTTGTGAATGTAGTTTATAATGTACAGAGACATAGTTCCCATATTTAACTCTGTTTAATACATTGGAATCTGCATTTTAGATAAATAAACTTCCAACTTGCTGTGATTTTACATAATTGATGTAACTGGCAAATCACAAATGAAATGACTTCACTACGGCTACTACAGTATGTATTAGTCAGTCTGTAAGGATTGTTTTTGGGGCACACTTTAAACCAGCCTGCAGCATTTCACATTTTCAATATGTGTGTGAGATTGTTTGTCTTCCCGGTGAGTTGCTGATGTGCAGTAACGTTATAGGAATAATAATCTAATGGTATAATAAATAATAGTACAGTAGTCCCAGTTTACTTTGAAACAAATTTCCCTGATTATACTTACATTAAGTAATGTTTATACTTGATTATATTTTCAATGCAGGATTTTTGCTTGCAAAAAGTATTTTTACGATGCTTTATACATTATAAGGTAAAGGCTCTTAATACTTCGTCCACAACATTTAATGGGGTTAGTCTGCACAAGATCAACAAGCTTGTTTCCTTTGCGGCCGCCTTTTAATATAAGATAAGCATTCAATCTTCATCAGAGCGTTCACGTATGCTTTTTACAGCGTTGTTAGGAGAGCGACCAATTCGATTTTTGATGCTCTCGATGGTGGCGGTGTGAACGCACAGTTAGAGTACATCCCCCTTTGGGCCA
The DNA here is from genome assembly GCF_023724105.1 of Carassius gibelio. Taxonomy (NCBI): domain Eukaryota; kingdom Metazoa; phylum Chordata; class Actinopteri; order Cypriniformes; family Cyprinidae; genus Carassius; species Carassius gibelio. Next base: position 1,937,689 of record NC_068379.1, on the reverse strand, counting down.
CAATGAGCTCTTGTCAAGTCAAGTCAAGTCACCTTTATTTATATAGCGTTTTAAACAAAATACATTGCATCAAAGCAAGTGAACAACATTCATTAGGAAAACAGTGTGTCAATAATGCAAAATGATAGTTAAAGGCAGTTCATCTTTGAATTCAGTGGTCATCTCTGTTCAGTTAAATAGTGTCTGTGCATTTATTTGCAATCAAGTCAACAATATCGCTGTAAATGAAGTGACCCCAACTAAGCAAGCCAGAGGCGACAGCGGCAAGGAACCGAAACTCCATCGGTGACAGAATGGAGAAAAAAACCTTGGGAGAAACCAGGCTCTGTTGGGGGCCAGTTCTCCTCTGACCAGACGAAACCAGTAGTTCAATTCCAGACTGCAGCAAAGTCAGATTGTGCAGAAGAATCATCTGTTTCCTGTGGTCTTGTCCTGGTGCTCCTCTGAGACAAGGTCTTTACAGGGGATCTGTATCTGGGGCTCTAGTTGTCCTGGTCTCCGCTGTCTTTCAGGGATGTAGAGGTCCTTTCTAGGTGCTGATCCACCATCTGGTCTGGATACGTACTGGATCCGGGTGACTGCAGTGACCCTCTGATCTGGATACAGACTGGATCTGGTGGCTACAGTGACCTCGGAATAAGAGAGAAACAGACTAATATTAGCGTAGATGCCATTTTTCTAATGATGTAGCAAGTACATCGGGTGTTATGGGAAGTGTTCCCGGTTCCGGTTTACCTAATTAATGCAGCCTAAAAATCCTTTAACAGATTTGGATATTAAAAGCATATTAGTATGTTATGTGTATGCCAGGTTAAAGAGATGGGTCTTTAATCTAGATTTAAACTGCAAGAGTGTGTCTGCCTCCCGAACAATGTTAGGTAGGTTATTCCAGATTTTAGGCGCCAAATAGGAAAAGGATCTGCAGCCCGCAGTTGATTTTGATATTCTAGGTATTATCAAATTGCCTGAGTTTTGAGAACATAGCGGACGTAGAGGATTATAATGTAATAGGAGCTCTTTCAAATACTGAGGTGCTAAACCATTCAGGGCTTTATAAGTAATAAGCAATATTTTAAAATCTATACAATGTTTGATAGGGAGCCAGTGCAGTGTGGACAGGACCGGGCTAATATGGTCATACTTCCTGGTTCTAGTAAGAACTCTTGCTGCTGCATTTTGGACTAGCTGTAGTTTGTTTACCAAGCGTGCAGAACAACCACCCAATAAAGCATTACAATAATCTAACCTTGAGGTCATAAATGCATGGTTTAACATTTCTGCATTTGACATTGAGAGCATAGGCCGTAATTTAGATATATTTTTGAGATGGAAAAATGCAGTTTTACAAATGCTAGAAATGTGTCTTTTTAAGGAAAGATTGCGATCAGGTAGCACACCTAGGTTCCTAACTGATGACAAAGAATTGACAGAGCAACAATCAAGTCTTATACAGTGTTCTAGGTTATTACAAGCTGAGTTTTAAGTCCTATAATTAACACCTCTGTTTTTTTCAGAATTTAGCAGTAAGAAATTACTCGTCATCCAGTTTTTTATATCGACTATACATTCCATTAGTTTTTCAAATTGGTGTGTTTCACCGGGCCACGAAGAAATATAGAGCTGAGTATCATCGGCATAACAGTGAAAGCTAACACCATGTTTCCTGATGATATCTCCCAAGGGTAACATATAAAGCATGAAGAGTAGCGGCCCTAGTACTGAGCCTTGAGGTACTCCATACTGCAGTTGTGATAGTTATGATACATCTTCATTCACTGCTACGAACTTACGGCGGTCATATAAGTACGATTTAAACCATGCTAATGCATTTCCATTAATGCCAACAAAGTGTTCAAGTCTATGCAAAAGAATGTTGTGGTCAATTGTGTCAAACGCAGCACTAAGATCCAATAAAACTAATAGAGAGATACACCCACGATCAGATGATAAGAGCAGATCATTTGTAACTCTAAGGAGAGCAGTCTCAGTACTATGATACGGTCTAAATCCTGACTGGAAATCCTCACATATACCATTTTTCTCTAAGAAGGAATATAATTGTGAGGATACCACCTTTTCTAGTATCTTGAACAGAAAAGGGAGATTCGAGATTGGTCTATAATTAACTAGTTCTTTGGGGTCAAGTTGTGGTTTTTTGATGAGAGGCTTAATAACAGCCAGTTTGAAGGTTTTGGGGACATACAGTATTGTTCAAAATAATAGCAGTACAATGTGACTAACCAGAATAATCAAGGTTTTTAGTATATTTTTTATTGCTACGTGGCAAACAAGTTACCAGTAGGTTCAGTAGATTGTCAGAAAACAAACAAGACCCAGCATTCATGATATGCACGCTCTTAAGGCTGTGCAATTGGGCAATTAGTTGAAAGGGGTGTGTTCAAAAAAATAGCAGTGTCTACCTTTGACTGTACAAACTCAAAACTATTTTGTACAAACATTTTTTTTTTTTCTGGGATTTAGCAATCCTGTGAATCACTAAACTAATATTTAGTTGTATGACCACAGTTTTTTAAAACTGCTTGACATCTGTGTGGCATGGAGTCAACCAACTTGTGGCACCTCTCAGCTGTTATTCCACTCCATGATTCTTTAACAACATTCCACAATTCATTCACATTTCTTGGTTTTGCTTCAGAAACAGCATTTTTGATATCACCCCACAAGTTCTCAATTGGATTAAGGTCTGGAGATTGGGCTGGCCACTCCATAACATTAATTTTGTTGGTTTGGAACCAAGACTTTGCCCGTTTACTAGTGTGTTTTGGGTCATTGTCTTGTTGAAACAACCATTTCAAGGGCATGTCCTCTTCAGCATAGGGCAACATGACCTCTTCAAGTATTTTAACATATGCAAACTGATCCATGATCCCTGGTATGCGATAAATAGACCCAACACCATAGTAGGAGAAACATGCCCATATCATGATGCTTGCACCTCCATGCTTCACTGTCTTCACTGTGTACTGTGGCTTGAATTCAGAGTTTGGGGGTCGTCTCACAAACTGCCTGTGGCCCTTGGACCCAAAAAGAACAATTTTACTCTCATCAGTCCACAAAATGTTCCTCCATTTCTCTTTAGGCCAGTTGATGTGTTCTTTGGCAAATTGTAACCTCTTCTGCACATGCCTTTTTTTTAACAGAGGGACTTTGCGGGGGATTCTTGAAAATAGATTAGCTTCACACAGACGTCTTCTAACTGTCACAGTACTTACAGGTAACTCCAGACTGTCTTTGATCATCCTGGAGGTGATCATTGGCTGAGCCTTTGCCATTCTGGTTATTCTTCTATCCATTTTGATGGTTGTCTTCCGTTTTCTTCCACGTCTCTCTGGTTTTGCTCTCCATTTTAAGGCATTGGAGATCATTTTAGCTGAACAGCCTATCATTTTTTGCACCTCTTTATAGGTTTTCCCCTCTCTAATCAACTTTTTAATCAAAGTACGCTGTTCTTCTGAACAATGTCTTGAACGACCCATTTTCCTCAGCTTTCAAATGCATGTTCAACAAGTGTTGGCTTCATCCTTAAATAGGGGCCACCTGATTCACACCTGTTTCTTCACAAAATTGATGACCTCAGTGATTGAATGCCACACTGCTATTTTTTTGAACACACCCCTTTCAACTAATTCAACTAATTGCCCAATTGCACAGCCTTAAGAGCGTGCATATCATGAATGCTGGGTCTCATTTGTTTTCTGAGAATCTACTGAACCTACTGGTAACTTGTTTGCCACGTAGCAATAAAAAAATATACGAAAAACCTTGATTATTCTGGTTAGTCACATTGTACTGCTATTATTTTGAACAATACTGTATCCTAATGACAATGAGGAATTAATAATAGTCAGAAGAGGATTTATAACTTCTGGAAGCACCTCTTTTAGGAGCTTAGATGGTATAGGGTCTAACATACATGTTGTTGGTTGATGATTTAACAAGTTTATACAATTCTTCCTCTCCTATAGTAGAGAATGAGTGGAACTGTTCCTCAGGGGGTCTATAGTGGCCTGTCTGATGCGATACTGTAGCTGACGGCTGAATGGTTGCAATTTTATCTCTAATAGTATCGGTTTTAGAAGTAAAGTAGTTCATAAAGTCATTACTCTTGTGGTGTTGGAAAATTTTAACACTTGTTGAGGCTTTATTTTTCGTTAATTTAGCCACTGTATTGAATAAATATCTGGGGTTATGTTTGTTTTCTTCTAAAAGAGAAGAAAAGTAATCAGATCTAGCAGTTTTTAATGCTTTTCTGTAGGATATGCTACTTTCCCGCCAAGCAATACGAAATACCTCTAGTTTTGTTTTCCTCCAGCTGCACTCCATTTTTCGTGTTGCTCTCTTTAGGGTGCAAGTATGCTCATTATACCATGGTGTCAAACTGTTTTCCTTAACCTTCCTTAAGCGTAAAGGAGCAATTGTATTTAAAATGCTAGAAAAGAAAGAGTTCATAGTTTCTGTTACATCATCAAGTTGTTCTGAGGTTTTGGATATGCTAAGGAATTTGGATACATCAGGAAGATAACTTAAAAAGCAGTCTTTTGTGGTAGAAGTGATGGTTCTTCGATACTTGTAACAAGAAGTAGAATTTAAAATTTTGGCTATATGAAGTTTGCACAAAATAATGGTCTGAGATATCATCAGTTGGCTGCATAATTTCAACACTATCAACATCAATTTCATGTGACAGTATTAAATCTAGAGTATGATTTCGACAACGAGTAGGTCCTGAAACATGTTGTCTAACCCCAATAGAGTTCAGAATGTCTATAAATGCTGATCCCAATGCATCTTTTTCATTATCGACATGGATATTAAAATCACCAACTATTTAAACTTTATCTGCAGCCAGAACTAACTCGGATGTAAAATCACCAAACTCTTTAATAAAGTCAGTATGGTGCCCTGGGGCCTGTATACAGTAGCCAGTACAAACATAACAGGGGATTTATCATTAACATTTGTTTCTCTGGATAATATTTTATGAAGCACCATTACTTCAAATGAGTTATACTTGAAGCTAGGGGTGTAACGGTACGCAAAACTCACGGTTCGGTACGTAGCTCGGTTTTAAAGTCATGGTTTGGTTCATTTTCGGTACAGTAAGGGAAAGAAATGCAAACATTAAACTGCAGGTTGTTTATTACTATTAACTTTTTTTTACAATTTGTTTTCACTTTTTTAAAATACTTTTTAATTAAATATATATAAAATAAAAAAAGAATAAGAAATAAAATACTGTTGCAAAGTTCTCCACTAAATAAAAGACTCTCAGTATCAAACCAATATCATATAATAAAATATAATGAAAAATATAAATAAATAACTATGATTACAGTGCAGCATTACCAATCCCTGCTTGTAGGTCTGCTCATATTTAAAAAATATATATAACTTTTCCAAAGTTTAAAGTGCAGCGTCAACAGTTTCTGATTTTAGACCTGCTCAGATTTTGTTATTGCGTTGGACCGATCGGAATCAAGAGCAAAGGTCTGTTTAAATGCCGATGGGAGCTGCGTTTGAATTACAATCGTTTTTTTTTCCTAGTTGTAGTGATGTTCACACTCGCGTGATGCCTTTTGAAAACCTTAGGCCAGTGACACACTGGCATATTGCACCTGTCAAACATGGACTATTTTGCCGTCAATACTGTTGACGGTATCCTTTATCAGTAGGCTTTATATTTATGCTCAACATGAAGTATAGATATTGTTGTCGTGAAGACAAGAGCCTGGTCTGTCGGCGGCCTCTTGACATGCTTATTCTGTGCATTTTGAGCATGTTTTGTGTTAAATCGCATTTATTTTGTCCATCAAAAGTGTGCTTTCACTTTAATTGAGCGTGAGCAGCACAGCAAAAATAGACCGGACGGCAAAACCCCCGCTGTACTGCTGTTCACGCAATGCACCTGCTTGACGCTCACACGCGGCTCCTGCTCCCGGTGTGAATGCACTCATTGATTAACATGGAAGCCGAAAAAAATGTGCGCTGCTCGCGCACCGCTCACGCTTGCGGTGTGAAAGAGGGATTAGAATCACATGCAGGGCGGAATTTGTGCCACTTAATGTTCATTTGAAAACACGAAAATGTACCTATGTTCCACAAACAAAATATTGCATTCGGTACACATGTGCACCGTACCGAAAGCCCTGTACCGAAACGGTCCGGTACGAATACATGTACCGTTACACCCCGTTACAGAAATCCTGAAAACGTTGTTATAAATTGAAGAATTCATCAGCGATAAGCACATAACTAATAACTGTGGGATTCTGGACAAACTGTTACCTGGGGATTTGGTGTTGGCTGATCGTGGCTTTGACATACAGGACTGTGTGGGACTTATGTGTGCCAAAGTAAAGATCCCTGCTTTCACAAAAGGACGCTTTCAGCTGGATGCAAGAGATGTGGAGAGGACAAGAAAAATCGCCCACCTCCGAATTCATGTGGAAAGGGTGATTGGAACAGTCTGCAACAAGTACACTATTTTATCAGATAAAGTAACGATTCACATGCTGTTGCCATGCAAGGATGAAGACATGACATTCCTCGATAAGATTGTGTCTGTATTTTGATCTCTGACAAACATGAGCCCCAGTGTTGTGCTGAAATAAATGTGCATTAAATACAGCCATAAGTGTCTGTTGCATCCATACCCATAATCTTCACATTAAACACTTAAAGGAAAACTCCACCGTTTTTTGAAATAGGGCTTATTCACATTATTTCTTACATTTAGATAGGTGGGCAAATGCATTTTTGTGTCAGTGCATGCATTGTTTTAGTTTGACCTGGTCGGCGTTAGCTTAGCTTAGCACAATGAATGGAATCCTTTGTTGCCAGCTAGCATGGCCTGAGTAAAAGTGATAAAAAAATAAAAAAAACCCACCTAATTACTTCTTGTGGCCTGCGTATTCACAACGAGTACAAATAGCGATCCAGATTAACACTAGGCAATTTCCTAGGCAGATATTGACTTGGGACTATATTATGGGGAAGCACAGGCGAAGCACTGCTACTTCGGCGCAGAGATATCACGCAACACATGAAAACATCATCTCTATGTGAATACAGGTATAATATGGGTCGATCTATACATGCGTCATGATTAAAATAATCATAAAATAATAATCTATTAACATAGATTGGCATATTCCCCCACATTCACACCACCAGTTCATGTTGGCTCTCATCCTCACGTCCTTAGGCTGTTGAGCGATCTCAACCTCCTCCTCCTGTCCTCCTCCTCCTCCTTCTATTTTCAAAGCACGCAGGTCGTCTTCTGTAAACTCTGGTTCAAATAGGTATGGTTCTGGTTCTTGACTGTCTGAGAAGTCACCCTCTTCGTCTCTCCCAAAATCAGCCATGTTCATCGCCATTCGTGTACTGTAAGGAAAATAGCCAGGCTGCTACTATTCACGCCGGTATGTTGACGGAAGTCGTGGGATTTCATGTGTTGCGTGATATCTCTGCGCCGAAGTAGCAGTGCTTCGCCTAAGCAGCAGTGCTTCGCCTGTGCTTCCCCATAATATAGTCCCAAGTCAATATCTGCCTAGGAAATCGCCTAGTGTTAATCTGGATCGCTATTTGTACTCGCTGTGAATACGCAGGCCACAAGAAGTAATTAGGTGGGTTTTTTTTATTTTTTTGATCACTTTTACTCAGGCCATGCTAGCTGGCAACAAAGGATTCCATTCGTTGTGCTAAGCTAAGCTAACGCCGACCCAGTCAAACTGAAACAATGCATGCACTGACACAAAAATGCATTTGCCCACCTATCTAAATGTAGGAAATAATGTGAATAAGCCCTATTTCAAAAAACGGTGGAGTGTTCCTTTAAATGCATGTGTCTTAAATGCATGTGCAAAAGAAAGAAGTGTCACACAATCAGATGTTTTTCAGTGTTTATTTGCAAGTAGAGCAACCTGAGAACACAGAGCGGTGTAGTGCAGTTGGCATGTTTCAAGGTAGACATAGAAAATAGAGTGCAATTTCTTTTATAACAATAATAAATACACATTTTTTATACATTCTTTCAATACTATGAATAAATAGGAAATAACCACAATGGACACAAAAAATGGAGGTATTGCAAATTATAAATATAGTAAACTAATGCAATAACCGATACAAAGAAAAATGGAGGTAGTGCTATTTTTTACGTAATAATAATAATAACAAATACACATTTCTTATTTCTTTCCATTCTATAAATAAATAGGTATCTATACAATATATATAAATATAACATACAATATATGTCTTTGGACAGCTGTGACTAAAGACAGGCATCACAAAACCAGGAGTCACTCGTGCAGTGCTTGCATCAAGTCCAACACAGGAAAGGTGGAACCACTCAGTCGCACAGTTCTTATTGTCGCATGCAACCATGTCATCCAGTCCCTCAGGCCTTTGGCACACAAACCACATTTTCTCTTTATTTTCTGTGGTCCTCTTCCTCACTCTCTTTTGCCCTCTTACTTGTGGGACTGTAAAAGTGTTACAAGATTTCACAGCCATAACTCTTGAGGGCTCTGGTGTGGAGGCACGCAGACGGTCTTTCAGGGGTTTTGGCAGTACAGCTGGCTGGACAGTGTCAGTGTAGTCATGAAAGTAGGTGTCCATTGTCGACATAAAAACTGCCCTATGTTTATGGAGAACAGGGAGCAGTGACGACAAGTCATCCAATGTGGCTTGGGGTGTGTGTCTGCTGGCTCACGTCCTTAGGCCAGGCATGGGAATGTTGTCATTGATGACTCTGTCCAGAGCAATCCTCTGAGCTTTAGCAGAAGTAAAGTCCATCTTGTAGGCAACCTCTTCATGGACTTTGTTAATTCCAGATGAAATCTTCCAGTAAGCAGGCACATCTGTCACAGTCTTTTTTCCGCGGATGCAGACTGATGCCTCAATCTTAAATAGTAAAGCCCCTACATGTGTACATGACTCTGCAATGCCAGCCATGCATGTACAGTGTGCACAGTGTGCACAATATTAATTTATATAGCTTAAGTCAACATTGAAACTAAGGGAAATTTATCGGGTAAATCATCCAAAATACACTCAAAAAATTTGAATACTTCTTAAGACCAATAGAAAAAATAAAATAAAAAACATTTTTAATGAATTGTTGGCCTTCTGGAAATTATGTTCATTTACTGTACATGTACTCAATACTTGGTAGAGTCTCCTTTTGCTTTAATTACTGCCTCAATTTGGCGTGATCAGTTTGTGGCACTGCTGAGGTGGTTTCTTTGACAGTGGCTTTCAGCTCATCTGCATTGTTTGGTCTCTAGTTTCTCATTCTCTCTGGGGTTTAGGTCTGGTGAGTTTGCTGGCCAGTCAAGCACACCAACACCATGGTCATTTAACCAACATCTGGTGCTTTTGGCAGTGTGGGTAAAATTATTTAAAATATTGAAAGGTACCTTAAATGTGAAATTAAACTTCCAGTAGGTGGCAGCAAGTCACTTTTAATTGAGTTATTGCATTTGAACTGAATCGTTTACATGGGCGATTAATTCTGTAACGAAACACCATTGTGTTGTTCAGAGACGCAAAACAGCACTGTGTTTGGAATTATTTTTGTTGAAGAAAGAGGAAAAAAACAGGAAATACAGTCTCTAAAACGTAAGTCTCTCAACATTAACTCCTTGCTTACTAAACTGTTTTATAAAATCAAAATCACATTTGTAATCATGCTGGCTTTTGGAGAAAAAAGGGCACTCTTCGTGTGAAATTAACTATATGGAATTATATAAATATAAACATGTTCTGCCCCATATCTAGAAGTATGTGATTAGCTGAGGTATAGTATGCATATTTGGCTTGCTGTCAGGGGAAGGGCTCAGAGCTCGGCAATGGCCCGAACCTAGAGTACCCCCCAAGAAGCAAATAAATAAGAGGACAGCCGCCAGGATTAAGAACGCCCTCTAAAATAGCATTGAGTACTGGCGGGGGCTGATTTTATGGGAGTCGTCTCATTGGCAGGCCAGAAGAGCCTACGTGCACTGGTGGGCGCGACTTAGGTGTTGAAGGGTAGGCCCTTCATTATAAAATATAATAAAGTCATCAAAGACTACTGTTATACATTTTTGTCTTCTGCAAACTATTTTGACTCAACTATTGGGTTGTTAATCTTTTTCTAACTGTTAATTTTTTTAAAGATTTCTAAAATAATAATACGATTTTATCACCTTTGTCTAATGGAAACAGTGCTATTGTGAAAGAGGTAATATAATACAGTCCTCATTTGTGATTGTTTTGTTGGTGAACTACCAGCAGATAGCAATTATCCAATAACAATGTTGTTCATGTATCAAGTAATTTTATGTTTCCTTCTCCTAGCTGAAAGGGATATTAGGTCAGACAGTGGAACTGAAATTCAAAATCCACCTTTACCACAAGATAGCCACAGCATTCTCTCCTAGACTGAGGTGTTTCTTAAAGGGGGGGTGAAATGCTCGTTTTCACTCAATATCCTGTTAATCTTGAGTAACTATAGAGTAGTACTGCATCCTTCATAACTCCATAAAGTCTTTAGTTTTATTATATTTATAAGAGAAAGATAGAAAAACACGAGCGCCTGGAGGCGTGATTACCGTGAGGAAAAAAACATCATCCAAAACAAACCATGGCTTACAGTCAGATTCAGCATATATTTATGATCCAGAATCAGATCAAGAGGCTGAAATTTAACAAGAGCAGCAGCAGCAACGACTATAGCAGGACGTCTCTATGTGGTATGTATTGAAACTGTATATATTTGCTTAGCGGTTTTTGAAAATGACTAAGTTCCACTTTATGCCGTCTTTTTTTTTTCTTTAAAGCTGTACATGTGGAAAGTGCAGTTTGATGACAACATCACATGTTGTTTACTTGATGTGCTTACGCGCTGATAGCGAAGTTAACAACACAGAGATATTTGAAGCAGTTTTACTCACCGCCTGCGGTTCCAACACACGATCGTGACCCTTTTTCGTTGGGACTGCATTATCCTTAAGAAATAAACGATATGCAAATCCGGCGTCAAACTGGGCCTTGTTTGTAAAACAAGCATCTTCGAAATGCAGGGAACAAACAAAAACACTTGCACAACTCCGTTGATGCACTGTAAAAATAAACTCCATCCACTGGTCCCTTAATGCTGTTTTTTTTTTTTTTTTTTGGAAATCTGTGCAGGGTTGTCTTGCCCTGGCAACCAAAAACACACTTCTTTGGTGACATTTTGCTCTCGCTCTGATCAGTGAATGTCTGTGCTCTGCTCTACGGGAGCGTGCGCTCTTCCGGGAAGAGCCCTTAGGACCCATATAAGGAAATTCCGTTCCATCTAACGTCACACAGACCCATACTCGAAAAAAACTTTCCGAAACTTGTGACAAACCGGAAGAGGTATTTTTGGAACAAAAATACTCCTTCAAACATGCAACTTAATTTTTTTAACTTTGTCCATGTTTAGCATGGGAATCCAACTCTTTAACAGTGTAAAAACTCAGTATGCATGAAATAGCATTTCACCCCCCCTTTAAGAAAAACTCTAAACACTGAGGAATATGAATAGGTAATCAACACTCTGGCCGAACTCACAGAAAGACTGGGATAGAGGAGACAACCAGTGTCCAACATGGTAAATCATAGTATTAAGAACAGACAGTGCACTCTAAAAATGTATACAAAAGTACAAAATGTTTTCTCTCACTTATGGAAAGCAACACAGTGTGCATGCACACACACAATCACTACCTACAAGTTGTTTATTTCCTCCATCAAGATTGTTACGACCACTTGGCTCAGACAGTGATCGCAACATGAAAGGGGAGACCACACCGATCGCTATATTTAACCAAGAGTGTTTATTTAACAAAAAGAATAAAAAGATATCAGTAAGTGTGAGGTTTAACCAAAAATGTAGTGTTCGTCAGTAGAATGAAACAGGTGGTGAGAGGAGGTAAGAGCGACAAGCCACCAGAGCCACCAGCCGCCAGGATCGCCGCCCAAAGAGGAGAGAGAGAACAAGAGCCTGGAAGGCCTCTTTTAACCGGTCATCCATTAACCTGTACGGCCAGCCTACAGCTCCACCTGTAGGACTAAAACAGACAAACAGACGGCAACCATCAAACACAGACAAACAACAAGCTGCCCAGCAGCACGGCAAAGCCAGTCATGACAAGATGTATGTATGCAACATGTATTTAGCCTACAAAGATGACCGTCCGCGGCCAGTCCCTTCTCAACTTCTGGCAGGAGATGTCAGGAGGGCTGGTGCCAGTTTCCAGGAAGCTGCTGGCCATCCCAGCAACAAGTACTCCGTAAGAGAGGAGCTTTAGTGTTGCTGGAAGATTAATTGAGGAGAGGTGCACCAGCCTCAGTTCGGAATCTGTGGACACTCTCTTGTTCTTGCATAGCAATGGAAACTCAGTGAAAACTTGGTTATATAATGTGTGTGTTTACATAGATGATTTACATGACTTTTAATGAAGTTTAAACTTTTGCCTTTTAGTTCAATAAAATAACAATAAAAATCTACTTTTTGGACTTTTATTCAACTAAGATGGCCAATCTGGGCATACTGTGATCTTTACTGTATATTTACTCTAAAAATAAAACAACCAGGAGTGAGAGGGAATGGGAATCATTCTTCTAGTTTTGGGACAGGACGGGATTTTGCCCCATTTTTCTGTGGGATTGGGATGGGATGGGATTTTTTTTGTGGGAGTGGGAAGGGAAGGGTTTGAAAATCCACTCCCGTGTCAGCCTCTAGTCTTTGTATCAAGTTCTGGAGCACTTACTAGGTCATAAAGAACAGACATCTAGGTGACAAAGACCTTGCAATATCTTTGGGACTGTATGTGGACAAATTTGAAGTGTGCAATCCCTTGGGCACTTCAAGAAAAATCCATAAGATAGTTGCCATTTATTAGGTGGTTCTAAACTTGCCTTCAAAATTTCGCTCTAGTCTTTACTCCATTCAGCTTGCTGTCCTTGGTAAGAGTGATGATGTGCGCCTCTTTGGATATGAGACATTTCTTGACCCACTGTATGGAAAAGAGCAATCTGTACATTAAAAAAAATCTTCCTTGTTCCAAAAAAGAGAGCAAGTCATATGGGTTTGGATTGATGTAAGGGGAGAGTAAAAGATGACTACCGTTTTTGTGTGTACTGTACCTTTAACTACCAAAGCAGATTTTACAAACAAAATATATATTTTATTTTTAGGTGAGTGACATTACCACAGATCGGAAAATAACAGCTCTTAAGGGATTGCCTATTTTTCTGCGTGAGAAGCCAGCATGTTTACTCAAGATGTGCCTGGTAACTTGCCATTTTCATACCCTATTTCTAAATGTAATAAAATATATTTTACATGTATTCAGTTTACTTCCAAAACACTGATGATGATGATAATTACTGTATGTAAATTTACACTTCCATTAATACCTTCCATCCATTATTCTCACAGGATACTGATCCTGAGGACCACAGAACCACAGGTGTAAAGATTGGAATCCTTACTGTGGTCGAAGATGATGTTGCCACTTTCACATCACAACCAACTGTAATCAACCTGGCCATAATCCTGGAAGAGGCCATTGTGCTTCAGGACATTACAGATCTGCCAGCAGCATTTGCATACTTGTTCGGTCTCTTGTATGCACTCAATATGGAGTATCTGAAAGAACTCAAGTACACTTTTGAAGTAATACAAAAGATCTTCATGGATCTTGGTGGTACCTGCTCTGCAAGAGTACAGTCATTGAAGTCTAAACTTTGCTAAATGGACAAATGCATCTGAATGAGGTTCTTCCACTGGCCATTGTTTATTTTATAATGACTGAAAAAAAAATTCTAATTTTATTTCAATGTATTTGTTAAGTATACATTTGTTACAACCTTTGCCTTAATGAGATAGCTCACACAAGTTCTCACAGGTTTAGAATAACTGGGGGTGAGTAAATGATGAAAGAACTTTAGCTTTTTTGTGAACAAGGCAAAGATTGTAAAAAGTGAGTACTTAACATTAATCAACACATTGATTTTTCAGCTCTTTTTAGTTACATTTTTAAAAATTGAATCTTTTTTTTTTTTTTCTAAAGGTCCAGTTAATTATATTTGATTTCTATGTAGACACTGGTACTTCCAAGGGCAAGAGTAGATTACAGGCATATCATTGTAATTACAGTTTCAATGCTGATGTTCTGACAAAAATGTACGGTGCATTTATAATAACTGAGTAATGTTTGTGGTTTACTCTGATGCTTGCACTTGTTTTGGGTTCTTGGACAAAATAGTAACTTAGTTTTAAGGAACTCTTAGGTTGATGTTAAAATATGCAATATAGTAATTTTCACATAATAGTTCCTTTTAAAAACAACCAAAAATGTTAAATACATGTGAAAAGGCACTTAATGCTAAGAGACTGCTAACGTTTTAAGGTATAATTAGCACTGGATTTATTTAACATGCATTATGTACCATGTGTTGAGTTCAGTGTAAAATGCTTGGAGTAAAGAAGACTTTAAAATACAAGACTTGGTATGTCGTTGTGCTTTGGGCACAACATTTCAAATAATAAAAAATAAGTTATTTGACCCGTGTTATGGTCTTTTATTTTAGACTATTTTAATAATATAAAAATTAGTGTATGCATAATATAATAGGCCTAATTGTGTTCAGTAAACAAAAAAATATTTTGTTCTGTTACTCATTGGGTAAACATGTCTATTTATGTTGTGACCAGTGTTTGGAATAACGGCGTTTAAAAGAACGGCGTTAGGTAACAAAGTTATTTTTTCAGTAACGGGGTAATCTAACTTATTACTTTTCCCGTCGTTACAACGCCGTTAACATTACTGGACGTTAAATGTGGTGCGTTACTATGCATTGATTTAATAAACTATGCAATCCGAACTAGGGGTGGGCGGATCAATCTAAATATCAATAGTATCGATGCCAACACTGGTATTGGTATCGGATCGATACAATTGTAATTTAATCGATTTTTTTTATTTAAATATCTCTCATCTACGTTCATTATACTTTGCTCGTGTCTTCTACCTCTACAATCCTGAGCAAACGCTGCTTTCATATTCTGGCTCACTTTGCTACTCTTCCCCCTCCTGCTGCTCTGCTGTGATATGTTGTTGTGTCGTCACGTGACTCACTGACACAATGCGAAGAGCAGCGAACAGAGTGAGTGAAGCTGATAGCACATTCAGAAGGGGGGCTCAGGAAATGTAATTGCACAGGTATATTTGTTCTGTGTTTGTTCTTCAGTAATAATTGTGTGCACTTCATTTCATTTGCTTTTAAAACCAGAAAAAAGGGAGATTTTTTGTATTCTTTATTTATTTTTATTTTTATTTTTTAAAGGCTGTAAAGAATTAATTCTACAGTGCCTAATAACTAATAATTTTGTGGACTTCAATACATCAATAAAAAATATTGGCTAAATAACTGCTGAAAAAATGCTGTTTCTGAAGCAAAACCAAGAAATGTGAATGAATTGTGGAATGTTGTTAAAGAATCATGGAGTGGAATAACAGCTGAGAGGTGCCACAAGTTGGTTGACTCCATGCCACACAGATGTCAAGCAGTTTAAAAAAACTGTGGTCATACAACTAAATATTAGTTTAGTGATTCACAGGATTGCTAAATCCCCCCCCAAAAAATGTTTGTACAAAATAGTTTTGAGTTTGTACAGTCAAAGGTAGACACTGCTATTTTTTTGAACACACCCCTTTCAACTAATTGCCCAATTGCACAGCCTTAAGAGCGTGCATATCATGAATGCTGGGTCTTGTTTGTTTTCTGACAATCTACTGAACCTACTGGTAACTTGTTTGCCACGTAGCAATAAAAAATATACTAAAAACCTTGATTATTCTGGTTAGTCACATTGTACTGCTATTATTTTGAACAATACTGTATGATAAAATAACTGTTAACTGTCTCCGATAGCAATGCATTCACAGGACAAAGTCAGGTCATCAATAAACTGAAAACATTGCGTCTTAATATCTAAAAAATAAATGACTATCACAAACGAAGTAGTAGTAGAAGTATTTATTGTTCCTATTATGACTTTTGTCAATCTATTTGTGGATCCTGCTACTCCACAACTACTGACGGCACAGACTATTTGATATGAATTTGGATCAGCATAGGCTATATTTGTAAACGCACCTTTTCTGCAATGTGGTGTGTCTTACAGACTGCAATTTACAATCGCAACTTCATTGTGCTCATTACTCCATTCAAGACGAATTCACTAAATTGGTCAGCTCCTGGCAGCATCAGGTGTTTTATTAATATTGAGTATAATTATTTAAACCAGTCGTCTATTACGATGTCTCTGTAACAAAAGCAGTTGCATGAATAAAGTTTGAAACAAAAATGAAACCATCAACAGAAATATTGATCACGTATTACCCTCCATGTTTAAAAATACAAGCACAGCTGTTAACAGGGTTAATAACATCACAGAATTTACCAGTATTTTGAAATGGATGTGTGAATGGTGCTTTTCCGGAAAAAAGACAGAATGTTGTTGACTCTGGGAACAGCGCCTTTTTTAATTTAACGGGAAAGTCGTTCTGGTAATTGTAAGGGAATTTACTGGTATTACTGTGTGAAAGAGGCTATTGTATGAGGTGCCCAAAATGAATGAAAATGGAACACTGACATAATTTAGTCCAAAGCCCATTATCAGTGGTGAGAACAAGGTTGAGAAATTCAAATATAAGATACATCTAATAATGAAATATTTCATATGGCACCTTGTACTATATGGAAACAAAGATTGAAATCGAAAGATAACACCTTACCATAGCACAAACAGGAGACAAGGAGTCAGGATTGCAGTTTGAACTTAATGAGCTTTTTAATAAAACTATAACTTAACTTCACACAATACAAATTAAATTACTGTCTTAAAACAAATGGCAATCTAACTAAACAAACAAACACTCTTTGGGGAAATGAACCCTGTCTTCTCAGGCTGTTAAGTTTATTTTCTAGCAGCATCCATTTGGAACATGACATGCTTTTGGTAACCATTCTGGGGTCAACCCCCCATGATGTTACAACTGCAACACACCACTGTCACTCATCCACATTGTCATCAGTGACAAAGTGGGCCATATTTGGACAGTCTGGGAAAGGGCAAGAGCAAAATTCTTTGCAGGTCAAGCCCACTGAAAGTTTGCAGGTGCAGTTTCCGTCTTAACAGTAGAGGTGGGTGAGGTCTCTAACTTCTTTAGTTGCTGGTGCCTTCTGGCACATCACAGATTAAATGCACCCATCTTCTCTGAGCCTCCATCCTCTACCAACTGGGTTCCAGAGAAGATGTTTGGCCAGGTGGCTGTGATGCCACAATGCTGTTTGGTGCATGGCTTTCAGCACATGTTGCTGGAAGCCATCTTCTGTTGAGGTAGATTTGCTGCAGACAAATCTGTGGTAGGTGCTAGTGTGTACCTCTGTTCATCCAGGTTGGTGCAAGGATGCCCATCCACCTTTTTCTTTTGGCCATACAAGAGGAGGGCATACCTTCTTGCCACAGGCAAAGTCTCTTCCAGGCTACCAGAGAGTCCAAATTTGGTAATTTCCTTTAACTCATAAAGATGGTTCTTCAGTCTTGAGAGATGCTTGTGATCTGTAGTTGAAATAAATATTGCTTCATTAACTAATGGGCTTATTTAGTTACAGCTTAATTAGCTCTAGCTTCATTCCTCTTGCTAGCTTCACGTTGATCTATTGGCTTATTCTTTTTACTAAATAAGATTGGCTTCTTGAAACGCTAATTTTGATCCTCTGCTGGCTCTTCGATTTATCAGGAAGAGCCAGGGATAATTGCCTGGTATGGTCTGTTTGGGGGGGAATTTATTTGCTGCTCTGCCAGTTTTAATGGGAGATTTTCCCCAGAAGCTGCTGTTATTCCCTGAATCATCTATGGTATTTTTGACTCAAGTGGTCCTGATTGAAATCTTAAACACTTAAACTAACATTATGATAAACTTGAACTGTTTAATGTATATATATATTATTCTAGGCAAGTTAACACACCCCACACCAAGGGAAAATCTGATGAGATAATCTGTAGAACCATCAAGATAATCGGGACATAGCTAGGATAGTCGGAAGGGGGGAAATCGGCCCAAAATCAGCCAGATTATGGGCCGTTTCATAGTCAACGCATCTGTACGCATACGCGTCCCCGAAGCTACGCATCGTTACGCTTCGGCCGCCATTATGCATCGGTGCATAGCCAAATGTGTCGTCCTAGTTTTTGATACGCGACACGCCGATTCACGCAATACTATGCGTTGTCGGTGGGGGCGACATTACAAGTATTGTACATTAATTCAAGTATATTGTCTTTACAGAAGAAGAAGGTTTGAATACAAAAATTATGCGGACTTATACGTATTCATCCACATTTATACGATAGTTCATCAGCAACAGAATACACTCCTCTTCAGTTGCCATTGTGATCTGAATATCACGCGACCCGACTCTACTAATATCACCCGACTCTACTACCCCCTGTTGCGTGAGCGGTGTATTGCATACACGCATCACCCGTGACGCTTGCGTTCACTGTTTAGACTATGAAAGGGAGCGCGTCGCTCGCGTTGCTTGCTCGCGTTTCTCGCGTTGACTATGAAACGGCCCTATCTTTTGGTGTGTACCCAACATAAGATGGCCTAGTAAAGAAAGCAGTTCTCTTTTTGAAAAAGATATGGACATCTCAGCATTTCTCATAATTTCTCTGATGTGATTTTATTTCTCAAGGGGCAACGAGGCTTGCATTAGATAGGAATTTAATGTAATTCATAAAAACGTGATAACTTAAAGAGGGCCTAAAGTTTTTTCCTCAGAAATGGGAACACATAAATTAGCGAAAGAGTGTTTTTAAAACCGAAATTCATCTTTCTGGCTTTGCATTTTTACAATCCACTAGCAGAAAATCGTCTGGAGCATGTGCGGTAATTTGCAGTTATTAAGGAGAGTCCAACATAGCACCTCTGATAGTTTATCAAATATTTTTGGACTACTGAGACAGCCGAAAGTAAGCCTGACTGAAAAATATAATTTTCCCTCCATTCGATGCCAAATAAATGCCACTGCGATGGATGTAAAGGCACAAATTTAAAGTGTCTGAAATATCTGACTTTGCGAGCCATGCACCCCCACCTGCTAAACAAAATACATTGTGTCTAAGCAACTGAACAACATTAATTAGGAAAACAGTGTTTCAATAATGCAAAATGACAGTTAAAGGCAGTTCATCATTGAGTACGTATCCAGACCAGATGGTGGATCAGCACCTAGAAAGGACCTCTACATCCCTGAAAGACAGCGGAGACCAGGACAACTAGAGCCCAGATACAGATCCCCTGTAAAGATCTCGTCTCAGAGGACCACCAGGACAAGACCACAGGAAACAGATGATTCTTCTGCACAATCTGACTTTGCTGCAGTCTGGAATTGAACTACTGGTTTCATCTGGTCAGAGGAGAACTGACCCCAACTGAGCCTGGTTTCTCCCAAGGTTTTTTTCTCCATTCTGTCACCGATGGAGTTTCTGTTCCTTGCCGCTGTCGCCTCTGGCTTGCTTAGTTGGGGTAACTTCATCTACAGCGATATCATTGACTTGATTGCAAATAAATGCACAGACACTATTTAACTGAACAGAGATGACATCACTGAATTCAATGATGAACTGCCTTTAACTATCATTTTGCATTATTGAGACACTGTTTTCCTAATGAATGTTGTTCAGTGCTTTGACGCAATGTATTTTATTTAAAGTGCTATATAAATAAAGGTGATTTGACTTGATTAATAACAAACCACAGAGAAGGACTTGCATACAGGGATGCTTTTGCATTGTGCCACTTTAAATAGATCTTTTTACATTATTTACCTTTGAACCCTCTGCTCAGATCAGATATAAGTAATGATAAAAAACAAATATGTGTTAAAAGTGTACAACTTTTTTTGTCTGGTATGTTACTTAAACCACCGCAACATCCATCTTTTCTTAATAAACAATATTTATTTCACAGACTTCAGATATCTCTCTCTCTCTCTCCTAATCTTTATCTCCATTTCTGCTTTTAGTATCATCATTTCATGCTCCTCCTTAAGATACTTCAATTTATGTTTATGAAAATCATTAGCCAACATTTCATGAACAGCGAGGCTTTTCTTCAGGTGACCGGTACTGGCAGACGATGCAACCCTTGCTTCTGAGGATGTGGAGGGTAAGCTGCCTTCTGATTCTTGAGATCTGTTTTGACCTTCTCCTTGAAACATGAACAGTTCATATATGGTCAAATAAATACAGATTAAATTGGAAAATGTTTCGCATCAAATGACAGGAGCAAATAGAAGTTTGAGAGGAGAGAAAAAAAAAAGACAAATTCATATACTTAATATAGGTGCATGTGATCCATCATCTGAACTATCTAGATGGTCATCTTCTGGTGTGTTCTCCAAAGGTTGTTGATTCTCCAGTATTCCTGTCAGTAACTCAACCAACACATCACAGTCTTTATTTGCAGGTCCTCCACCAGTCTTAAACTTCTCTCTTCGAGCTTCAGCAAAAATTTTTTTTTTTTTTTTTTTTTTTTCACACATGTATTAAATAACTATTATAATGAGTCTTACATGAAGTTGTTGTATTGTTCTTGTAGATTTGTGCTCATTTGCATTAAATTCATTACAAATAGATTTCCAGACATCCCTTTTTTTATTCAACAGCTGATGTGTGCAGTTCATCTTCTATAACACAATGTCTCAAAACTATTTGCTTTAAAAGACTTTTGTCATGTTCAGAAAAGTTCTTTGGTCGTGCTCTTTTTTTTCAACTTCCATTGCCATCAGCTTCTCAGTTGCATACAGTTTTAACCTTTTCTTGGTTCATTCCATGTTTTATAGGCAACACCAATCCAGCTAATCCTGATTTGTTCAGGTGGTATTAAATGAATCGAGTGTATTTTAGTTGAGGACTCAATAGTCCAGGGGCCTGTTCTTCGTACGTCGCTAACTCAGTTAGCTGGATTTGATTGTTGATGATTTGGCTTGATCTTGGATCATTTGATTCTTCGAAGCTCATCCTGGAGCTGCTGTCATAGCAACAGGTCCGTTAGCTTAAACCTGGTCGGGAGCAGCTTATTTCATGTAAACAGGATTAGATCGCTTCTTCTCAACCAGAACTGATACTCAACATATGTCTGCTACCACCGCTACTTTATTACAAGAGTATCGTACTGATCCAGGGACAATAATTTAAATTAATAATCATTAAAAAAAATTATTTAAAAATAATATAAAAATGCTGTGTAGTACATAACAGCCTACTATACAGCCAGGTTTACTCACTGAAATAATTATTATTCATAAAATTATTACTTCATAATTGTGTTAGAGTCTTACACACCTGCTATACAGATAATAGAGTCGTGCATTATTTTGAGTGATAACTGCTATTATTAGAGTGGCTTGATGGAGTGCAGGAGATGCAGATAACATGATATTGACCTTTAAGAAACTTTCATTAATGCTGTCACGTAACAAATCGGTCCAAATATAAAATGAAATGAATAGATAATTTCTACATTGAAATAAAAATTTAAAGACTGCACAACTATTATAAATTGCGAATCTAAATAATTGGGAATCATGAAAATTTTTTTTATAAAATAAAAACATTTATCTATTATCTGTTTCATGTATCTATTATAAAATTTATGTAGTTTTGTTTGCTTGGCTGTTTCCTTATAAAAGTCCAGAAATTTGTCAAGTTTTTCGTCAGGTGTCATTTTAAATTATATGTCGTCATTACATTGCCGTCTGCCACCAGCCAATCGCTGCACTGCTGATCATGCTTTCGAGTATCGATACATATCCCCTTTTAAGACAACACATGAACGCGCAATTATCTCAGAAATCTCAATCCAGCGATACTAATCATACACAACAGGTGTGTTCGAAGAACCCAATTAGCCGGATCAGGATTAGCACGATGATATCATCTTGGATGTGTCATTTGATCTCGGATGTAATAAGCGACGTACGGAGAACAGGCCCCAGGTGTTAGTAATCTGTACTTAATCTGTGTTTCAGAAAGCCATTTTTAAGACATGATTTACTATTCTATATTCCTGTGTTTTACTGTATACATTTGTCTTTACTGCAAATTTTTAAGCTGCATTTACTAATTACTTTTGCCTAATAAGTGAGCTAGAAACACGTAGGTTCAATAATGAGATGAGCACCAACAGCAGCCATATTCAAGTCTAGATTTACAATATATGTATTTTATGTATAAAATTTCACAGTGAGACAGAAGTTTAACTAATGTTTTAAATAAACTTTGGATCAGAGTGACTCCTCCATACAATCAAAATTAGAGGGTGTTTACGGCAATCACTCAATTTTTGAAACTAAGGAAAAGAATACTGGTGTGAAAGAGGGTCATTAAGTACAATTTGGACAAAATGATGGATGTGAAGGCCAAAGAATTGTTTATTATAATGGTCACAATTTAAGGTGAATCTTAATGTGGGATTTAAAGGTGTCTTTACTTCTGAAACTCTTTTCCACACGGACCACATGTGAACAACTTCTCTCCAGTGTGACTGTTCATGTGATACCTAAGGTTTACTTCTGTTGTAAACTCTTTCCTCACTGATTGCAGGTGAAAGGCTTCTCTCCAGTGTGACTGTTCATGGGTTTTTTAAGGTTTCCTTTATGAGCGAATCCCCTCCCACACTATTGGGAGGTGTAAGGCTTTTCTCCAGTGTGAATCCTCATGTGTTGTGTAAGGTTTCCTTTTTGAGTGAAATTCTGTCCACATTGAGGGCAGTTGAAAGGCTTTTCTTCAGTATGACTTTTCATGTGAGATTTGAGGATTCCTTTTTGAATGAAACTATTTCCACACAGTATGCATGTGTAAGGCTTCTCACCGGTGTGAATTCTAATGTGTCTCTCAAGGATTGCTTTTTGAGTAAAACTTTTTCCACACTGAGGGCAGGTAAAGCCTTCTCTCCAGTGTGAGTCAGCTTGTGTTTGTTGAGGTTTCCTTTTCGGTTAAAACTTTTTCCACAATGTTGGCAGATGAAATAACTTCCATTTGCTCTTTTTTGTGAAGTCGTTTCAGTCTGTGAGCAACTAGTCAAACTTTCTATAAAAATTAAATCATGATCTTTCTTTTCAGTTTCATTAAATTCATGACTTTCCACTTTCAGTAGCATCAGGTCTAAGGGGGAAAAAGACACATACAAATACACATAAACCTAGTTTAATGGCACACAGCAGCAAACATCAAAACCGACAACATGTATGTTAGAGACTGTACATATTAAGCTACTAAACTATGTGGTTCATTTGATTGTAACATCTTACATTTTGTGGTATTAAATCTTTTCACAACATAGACTACAACATTCTCTTAGACAAGTTGAGAATTGTTGCCATTTGTGGCTCTATTTCACCACCACAGCTTTTATACTGCTTTACAACATGAAAAAAAAACTTCTAAGATAAAAAAAAAAGCCTCTAAGATGGGAAGATGTATTAGTTTTTCTCTAATTTCTCTGTATTAGTCACTTTAGGTGCATTTCTCAGATCAGAAATGAAATTCTGATAACAATGCCACACCAACTAGTCACTTGTGCACATCATAAAAGCAGATTCTCATTATTAATATTTTGAACAAGTTGTGATTGCTTTGGTACATTCATGCAATTGATTATGTACATTTGTCTGCAATTTCCTACATTATCAGTATGTCATGTTTCAGTATCACCCCTCAAAACATTATAGTCATTGATTCATTGTACAAATCATTTAATGCAAAATGGTTGATAGTTGTCATCACAATGACAGTGCAAGATTTCTTTTTTTTTTTTTTTTTTTGCCAACTAGTAAAAGTGTCTCTTTCAATCAACATTCCTCATACAGAAATGTGTAAATTTGCACTTTTGAAATGGAAATATGGCATACATAAGTGAAGCCTTCTGTATTTTAATTCAGTAACTGTCATCCAAACTGTTGCTATAGTTTACATCAGGTAATACTAACAGATTCACTGACAGTTTACTGACATAAATACTTACTTTTTAAAGATGAACTAAAGATTTTGAGAAAATTACGAGCTTTTGCAGGTAATCCATTGTGTGGTGCAGTTTGTACAAATTGCTTTGAGAAATGCACATACCTCTTTGCAACTATCAACGATGATTCGAGAAATGCACTAAAGCAACTGAGAAAAAGTGTTACGATGTAACAGTTGGATTAACTCAGGGTTTCTCAACTCTGGACCTCGAGATCCACTTTCCTGTAGAGTTTAGAGCCAGCCCTAACAAGATAATCAAAGTCTTCAGGATTACTACAAAGTTGCAGGTAGGTATGTTTAATCCATGTTGCTTATCTCTGTAGGAAAGTAGATATCAAGGGCCAGAGTTGAGAACCACTGGGAAAACTGATGGGATCTGCCAAAACAGAAGTATTAAATATCCAAAATGCCAAAAATCTCTGAACATAAGATTCTTGATCTCAGTGAATGTCAATGTTATGTGATTCTCCACAGTTAAGAACCCAGGTATTGAATTGACATCAATTTGTTCTTCAGAAATCTAATTTCCAACGTTTCTAGAACAGCCTTCTTCCAACTTCGAAATGTTGAAGGATCAATAAATAAGCTCTAGTTGGTCCAAAATGCACTGGCTAGAGTGCTAACTAGAAGCAAAAATATTGTTATATACTTTTCTTATAATTACAAAGCTTCAAATGTCTGTGCATATGACATACTATGCAATGCAGACCAGGTTGTCACAAAATCTTAGTTTCAAAACTTTCAAACATTAATATAGGACAGCTAATAGATTTTTACATTTAAATAAATACAGTCATGCCCAAAAATAAGGGCACCCTTGGTAAATATGATCAAAGAAGGCTGTGAAAATTAATCTGCATTGTTAATCCTTTTGATCTTTTAATTAAAAAAATAAAATAAAAAAATAAAAACTTTCATTGGATAATAAGAATTTAAAATGGGGGGAAATATCATTATGAAACAAATGTTTTTCTCTAATACACATTGGCCACAACAATAATTATATTATAGCATAAAAAATAGCTTACTAGTGTTACTAAAGAGCTTACGCATATTGGAGGTCTAAACAATACAGAAAGCTAAAGAATTATTTTGGTAATTACCAATACTGTTAGTTAAGAGCAGCAGTGGTACAAACCACTTAAGTAAAAAAAAAAAAAAAAAAAAAAAAAAAAAAAAAATAGACCCTTTAAAAAGGTTTTTAAACCTGGTTAAAAACCTTACATAAATGTTTTAATAAATGTGTTAATCACAAACATGGCTTTATAGTAGGGGTGTAAGAAAATATCGATACACATGAGTATCACAATATTTTGTTTGGCGATACTGTATTGATTCTCAAAAACGTAATATCGATATTTTAAAAAAATCATACAAGATTCATGGCAGTTGTTTAATTTTGAGTTTATTTCCCGGCCACTAGATGGGAGTCTTCATCTCTGTTCAAATCCTAAGTGACAGGAAATACATTATTGTAGTTCGCTGGGCGTTTTATGCAGTTGGTGTGGTGCTCACTTCGCGCGTTTTTTGACGGCGGTAAAGTTAGTTTGACATTCAATAGACATTCTGGGTTTTTCTGCCAATTAAACTCTTTGTGGCTGTTATGTTTTGAGCCCAAACTAACTCAGATAGTCATAAATCTATGCCCTTTACTTTGCACAAGGCTTAGTTTTTAGGGGGGGAAATATTAACAATGAACCATTTAAATTAATCAAACAATTTAACAACATGACATAATAATATAAAACCAATACTAAAATGTACAGAAACATATCCCTGTTATTGCACAAAGTTGTGTTTTTTTTTTTAATTACTGTTTAATGTGTTTTATAATAATTTTACAACTTTTAATGTATGCAATAATTTAAATCCATTAAACGACAACACCATTTAATCTAAAGGTATCAAACCAACTGTAAAATATATAGAATATTATACTACCCCTCCGCCTAAGCCCCCTTCCTCTTGTCCCTTGAAACAGAGTGTTAAGGGGTAGGGGAGAAGATATTCCCCTAAAGGATTGGGACACTACTACCATGACGTCACACTCCATCATTCGTCGTCTAGCTCTTACAATACACACATAAACTGGTGTGCTGGTGTGCACTATAGCCTTTAATTATCGTTCTGCATTAATGAGCTGCTTACTGACACACACACACACACAAACACACACACATATATCTGAAATCGCTCAGCTCACACATCCAGGAGAAAATAAACTTGTCAACACTGCCCCACGACTTTTATTAAATACAGTTTTAATACTGGATCGCTACATTATATTTTCCAGAATGAGAGGATACAATCGCTGTATTTAAGTAAACTCACTCTAAAAAGATAAATGCACAGACGCAAATACACGCAACTTCCATTTCTTTCTCTAACTCTCTCTCTCTTTCTCTCTCTCTCTCTCTCTCTCTCGAATAGCCTATATTTGAGGAAATGGTTTAGCAATTTCTAATTATTCAATTCAATTCAATACAATTCAAGTTTATTTGTACAGCGCTTTTTACAAAACAAATCGTTACAAAGCAACTTTACAGAAAATTATGTTTCTACAATATTTAGTAGTAGCTAGTAGTTTGTGCACATTTGACAGGATTTTAGAAAAAAAAAAAAATAATAATAATAATACAAGATGTAGTCAGCTAGACGATGAACTATCAATATTATTAATTAAGTTATTATATGATGCAGTCACACTTGTAGCAATAATTGTTAGTTCTGTTGTTGATTCAGGGTTAGCATCATCTGGGGTCCTCTGAGGGGTCAGCATCATCTCTTCTCAGGTGTTCTGGATCCAGACTGGAGCTTGTGTAAATCCTAGTTACCACGGGATGTAAATCCCGTGGCGAAACATAGAAACAAAATACAGACATCATTAGCATAGCTGCTGATCCAACAAAGTAAAATTAGTTTAACCCAAGCTAATGAATAAGAATGCACATTTGATCAGATGCAACTACACTCACAATTAAAGAGATACATTATTCGAATGCTTGGCGAAAGAGATGTGTTTTTAATCTAGATTTAAACAGAGAGAGTGTGTCTGAACCCCGAACATTATCTGGAAGGCTATTCCAGAGTTTGGGAGCCAAATGTGAGAAAGCTCTACCTCCTTTAGTGGACTTTGCTATCCTAGGAACTACCAAAAGTCCAGCGTTTTGTGACCTTAGGGTGCGTGATGGGTTGTAGTGTGGTAGAAGGCTAGTTAGATACGCAGGAGCTAAACCATTTAGGGCCTTATAGGTAAGTAATGATAATTTGTAACTGATACGGAACTTAATAGGTAGCCAGTGCAGAGACTGTAAAATTGGGGTAATATGATAATATTTTCTTGACCTGGTAAGGACTCTAGCTGCTGCATTTTGGACGACCTGTAGCTTGTTTATTGAAGAAGCAGGACAACCACCTAGAAGTGCATTACAATAGTCCAGTCTAGAGGTCATGAATGCATGAACTAGCTTTTCTGCATCAGAAACAGATAACATGTTTCGTAGCTTGGCAATGTTTCTAAGATGGAAAAATGCAGTTTTTGTAGGGGGATTAGCCCCCATCAATGTCTACGGCAGTTATCGCCCTGATCAGACATATGTTGTGGCACTATCATGCACTCTGTAATGATATGAAGATAGTTTCGATTTTTTGCAAACATTTTTTGAGTAACATGACCGTTAATACGAACTCACAACTGAATGTAACATAAAACAAATGATTACTTTTCGTTAAAATCTTTATTTATTCCAAAAAAGCTTACATTTATGTGTCTTTTTGTTCGCTGTAGCAGCCATGTTGTCGAGATAATTCATACCCCTTTGTTTGAAGTGTGGTCCTGAAAAAATCTTCGTTTGAAGGGCTTCGTTGGAAAGGCTTGCGTGAAGTTGTGACATTTACAGATGAGGATATGACCATTAACAAAAAGCTGAGGATGCACACACGTATCTGTAAAAGCACCTGACAGGCAAGCCATTAGGCTAATGCATCAGCTTGAAGCTTAAAATAAAGATTTATCATGTTTCGGGCAGCTTGGATCAAGTACTTTTCCTGCAGGAGCTCACTCTGTTTCCTCCAGTATGTGTAGATGCATTTTGTCCATAGATATGCATTATTCAGTTCTGTAATTTGATGCGTCCGGCTGTAGATGTATGTGCACTGTGGGCAGACCCGACTAATCAATAATGAGAATCACTGGCGATGACTTTTATTATAGATAATAATTGATTTGATTTAATTTTACAGCCCTAATTTATTGTTTACATTTCGTTATGAACTTGTAATAATTTTAAAGCTGATATTTTATTCATTAAAAAGTAACTAATTAAAAGTACCATATTATTAATGATTATAAATGAGAATTATTAACGATATTGCCAATATCCACAAAGCTGACAGCTTTACCTGTTGTAGTTTGTTCAAGTTGTGCTGCTTTTCTGCACTTTCATTTCTTACATCTCCATCATTTCAAACTGCACAACTGAGCTGCGTTTAGAAGGTGTGAGACAGCACCATTTCCATCTTTTCCTGCCTTGTTTTGTCTTGTTTCCGCCTAGTCTTGTTTTTTTTCCTGTTTTTTTTTGTGATTGTTTGCTGCCTGCCCTGACCATTGCCTGTCTCTTGGATTACCCTTTGCCTTGGATTCTGTTGTTTGCTGGTGTTCGACCCTGCCTGTCTTTACCATGATCTGTTTTAAATAACCTTCTTTGTCACATCCTGTCGGTTACACCACTTTACATATAGTTTCAATGTTATCATAAATATAAGTTTTAGGTACACATCTTTGATTTAGTGGTAATGAAGAAGTATTTGAGTCCTATTGGTGGTCCTGTGATAGTACATAAAATTAAAAAGCTTTGGGAAAACGGGCCTATAGCAGATAAAATGAGATATTTTCCTTATACATTATGGTTGTAACCACATATTCTGCAGTGTTGAGCATAGAGAGAAAATTCACGTGTACATTTTGTGCTAAAGGAACAGAATACAAAATTGCTCCTAGTGATGCTTTAGAAAATATAATTCATGTCTGTAGAGCTGAATATTTGATTAAGGATCAAATGACTGAGTTCAGCTTTGAGAGTGAAACCAACTTGTTTGTTCCTCAGTATCTTCATGTTTGACTCTGAACTCTTGTTTAATCTTCATATCTTCACTCTCATCTTTAATAAAGGCCACCTGTAGATGAGAATAATTATAGAAATAAAATATTAGCTCAAACTAAATCTCTGCATCTCAATAAACTCTAGTTCAGTAGTCAACGCAATAGTATTATTTTGTATAATTTATATTCTATTAAAAACATTTTTTTGCATTATTGAAACACTATTTTCCTAATTAATACTGTACAGTTGCTTTGACACAATCTGTATTGTTAAAAGCACTAAGATCACTTGATTAATAAGGGTTAGTACCAAATCAGTGAGAATGAGAGTTAATGGACTTTAAAAACTTTCAAAACACCAGCATTAAAAACTTTTTTAAATTAATTGAGAAAACTCACTTTCTGTCAGCAGCGAGTGTTTGAAATAGCGTGATGTGATCTGGATTACAATCACCATACAAGGTCAGAAGTATTTATAAGCGATGTAAAAGACTGTGCATGCTAGGTATTAACATTAGCATAGTAAACATGGTAAATATGACCGCTAGAGAAATCAGACGTCAGCTTCTTATTCTCCATCACAATCGTGTATTTAGTAAAATATTTTACCTGTCTTAAGTCTCGTCTCGAGTTTAGCTCTGCGTAGAATATGTATATAATAATGTTTTTTATTCGGGAGCTTTTATAAGAATATATAAATGTTCATTCTTTTAAATGTGATGTGTATAGGCTACAGTGACTTCAAATAAACAGAAACAGACTCGACTGAATAAGCAGGCTATGTTCATAACGCTTTTTTAAAAGTGAGAAATTTTGAGTCCTGATAAATTAACTCCTTCTGATCAATCTATCACTTATTGTAGTAAATCCTAGATGCTTTTAGAGTTAAATATTTAACAAAGCATGCAAAACAAACACTTTTATCATGTTCGTTTTGTGATCGCGCTAGTTCCAGTGATGCATTTCTTATTAGTTTTCTGATAACGTCTCTTTGTTGGTGAAATGATGGGATTGCGTGTCGTTGTTCCTGAGGGGCGTGTAAAGGGTTTTAGTGAAGCGCAGTGGAGCTTCTGACCTGACGGTGGAAACACAGCACTATTATGAGCCCCGTCCCCGGCCCGTTTATAGCACTGGCTCGCAGTGACCCGACAGTGGAAAAGCGCCTACTTTGTCAGTATGTTGAATTTTGGGGTAAAACCATATTGATTTTAAAGAGTGTGAACCGTAAACGGTCTGGGTTTGGTTAGCTTCTGAGGGGTCTGAGAGTGTTTGAAGTGTTCACATATGGGCCTAAAATCACTGAACTGTGCGCAGACCCCTGAAAAGTGTGAAAACACCCTTATATTCTGCAGCATTTACCATCTTTGTCAATGTTTGTTAAAAAAACATCCTAGTTTTAGGGCTGGACAATATGATGATACATGATATAAGTGATTATATAAAGCGTTCACAGGCAAATTTGCTTTATGTATTTCCCAGCGTCAAAATCAGAGACATGTAAATGTTATTAAACACGATTCCTGGCCATGTCAACATCTATGGACACTAGCATGTCCGTCTGCCTTTAACGTAAACTAATAATCATGTTTTTTTACTCGTGTTTCCCCTTTATATCCATTCATGTAGCATACTTATAAAAGTATCATGTTTTAATCAAGTTGCTAGTTATTTATTTCTAAAGTATCATTCTGGCAGCAGGAATGATTCTAACTAAATGAAGATAAATGTCTGTGTTGTTTCCTCAATACAAGTTTTGTAATTTTAATATGATTTTGTGACATTGTGACATGGTTCACAAACAAGCCCACATTATTTTTACAAATCCACTTCTATGGAAAATGACAATCACTGAAATAAACGTATATTTCAAGTGTAATTAACTTCTATATACACTGAGTGAAAGTGTCCATTATTAAGCAGTCTGTTATTTACACTAAGTGCAAATGGTGATAGATTTTATTTACACTATTTAAAAATAGCAGTATGTTTCCATTAAGTTTAGATGGATGTTATTTATACTAGGTTGAAATAATGGCAGATACATTACATAAAACAAGTATACAATAGATAAAATGAAAATGTTTATTGAAGTTATCAAATGGAAGCTGCCTTATGGGACAATAAGTCCTCTGAAAACAACGTGCCAAATTTGTAAGTGCAGAAAATTGGAAGTCAGAATAATGCAGATCATATTTATTTTGGTTTAGCATGAAGCTGCAGTTTCACAATACCTGAATTACACTTTCTTGCACTTGAAACGCGATTAACATCTTTACAAATCTTCAATCGTGCATGCAAACTTACAGTCTTATGCATGTCTATTGTCTTATGCACACTTCCACAACTGTTACCCTGCGTTTGCAAATCTTTTAAGCATTATTTTTACTTTCATACTTTATTCATAAAAAAACAATATTTGTAAATAATATAAGACACATTAAGTGAATCGGTGTTTAGTTTGTATTGATTTATGCTCTATAAATGATTAAAACAAACCTTGCTTATGCCGAAACTCTACAGATGTGGTGCTCGGTGCAGCCTTATGACGTCACACTCCACTCCAAAATAAAAGTTCTGCTCACACACTGAAATAATTATAGAAATTGGCAGAGAAAACATATTCAAGTTATAAGATAACGAATTGATTTCAGGGATGAATCAAAATTCTCAAAGTTATCAAAACCACTGAGCTATTTCAGATGATTTTGGCTATGACCCCTTTAATAGAAACGTGACATTATTTTAAGGCTGTTGTTTTTGCCATATGTTACTAAAATACCTCCTGCAAGTTGCTGGGAAAGAGGAGAGGCCTGCAAGACTCTGGAGTCATACACAGAGCCAGACCATTTGGTTTCTATATTTGTGATGATGCAATCTGCATCACAGATCATCTAAAGAATTAAAAAATGTAGGTCATTACACTGGAATTACATAAATATAAAAGATATATGAAATGAGGTTTGTAACTACATTTATTGTGTAATTAACAGAACACTGATGCCCAGAATATTGTATAAAAAAGTTAAGTGTTTGGCTCACAATTGTTAACAGTCGAGAAATATTTCTGTTTTCTATACAGTTATTATTTAAACTTACCAGTGATTCCATAAAAGGCATGTTTATATGAATCACTCTTCCAGGGAACATGATGAACATATTGAGTAGTCTTTTAAAATATATTCTCTGCATCTCCAACTGTGTACAAAAATGATCTGCTGGCAAAAAAGTGAAGTGCAATGCACACAGCACGTGGGACTGTGAGCACTTTATTATGGCATGTGTTATTTGCAATGTGTGGGCTCATTAATCTACAAATATATGCAGATTAATTTCTTACATTTATTAGTAAAGTACATTTCCTTAATTTTGGGGGGATTAATAGTGGTTAAGTGAAATGAAATGGCATCAAACTACCAGCAGGTGAGTGTTAACGGTATTCTGGTTAAAGGGATAGTTCACCCAAAAAAATAAAAAAAAGTTCTGTCATTAATTACTCACCTTTATGTCATTCCAAACCAATAAGACCATTCTTCATCTTCGAAACACAAATTAAGATATTTTTCATGAAGTCAGAGAGCTTTTGGACCCTCCAGAGACAGCAAGGCAACTACCACGTTCAAGGCCCAGAAAAATACCAAGAACATCAACAAAATATTCCATGTGACATCAGTGTTTCACCTGTAATTTTATGAAGCTACGAGAATACTTCTTTGTGTGCAAAGAGAACAAATTAACGGCTTTATTAAAAAATTATTCTCCACCGAGTTACCATCTTCCGCCATTAATGAGAGTACCACAATGCATACATACATACTGCAATTTCTATTATATTACTACTAGTACTGTTAATACAAATAAAAACAGATCTCTGGGGACCCCAAAAGTGCTCGGGTCTTTAGAAATGTCTTAGCACCCCATACCCCCACCCCTAAGCGACACCCCTGATTATTACAGACCAGGGGCGAGGCTGGCCCACTCAGATTGACGCCTGGCCCACCCAATCAGAACAGACAAAAAAAAAACAAAGTGGGAAAGCAGAAAAAAAAAATCACGAAAATATGAAAATACTATTCACTTAAACACGTACAATAAGTTTCATAAAAAAAAAATCATTACTGTAGAGGGAAAACTAGTGAAAACTTTTAACACGCATGACACGAGACGAGCATGTCGAAACAGACATCTTTAATTAAATATTTAATAAAACCAAGAACAGAACCTGAAACATTCGTTGACGATGACAGACACCTCAACTGACCAGCAGTCCAGCACATCATTTCTTCCATCCACCAGCACCTCCTCCTTTCAACCCGGGCTAATCGTCCAGAAAAACAACATACCAGCTGATCTATCCACACTTGATGAACCACCTGCTCAGCACCATTTATACGAGTTTCCGTGCGGAACAATAAACAGCAAGTCTAGAAATTGTGCTGCTAAGTGGTAGATAAAGTTCCCATTTCTAGAGTACATGATGTGTCGTCGTTTTAATGACACTATGTTTGAGGGAGTGTTTAAAGATGGGCATCATGATTGGAAGCACATCACGCAGGTTTGTGAGTGGCACTAGATGAGTAAGGAACATCTGATCACTCTCGAAAAGTATAACGCCTATAGAGCCTGTCAGAAACCTGGCTGTGGCACAGTAGTGAACCAGTTGAGTCACGATGCAATGAAACAGTCATTCGTACAACGAAATCGGGAACATTTAGATTACATTTTGGACAGTGTGTTGTTTTGCGCCAAACAAAACATACCACTCAGTGGTCACAAAGAGAGTGAAGATGTCTTGTACCAAGGCAACTTTTTAGACCTGTTCAAGTTCATTTCCAAATATGATCCCCAGATAAGGGCACGACTTGAGGAGATGCCTAAAAACACCACTTTAATTAGCTCTGAAATGCAGAATGACTTACTGGAGGCGGCTGCTGCTTTACTACTGCGTATAATTAAAGGAAAATTAAATTAAACAACAGGCACTTCCTTTGCACTGAGTACAAGAACTGATTGTGGTGTGTATCTGGTATATTCACTGGGGAATGATAAAGGAAATAGCTTTTGGTTTTGTGGCCACCGCAGACATGACTGTGGCTTGCATCTCAAAAAAGATTCTCGAAGTCATTGAGCCACTACAGCTTGACCCGTCTCTGTGTGTAGGATTCAGCTTCGATGGGGCCGTTATGTCAGGAAATAAGGGGGGAGTGCATGTTCTTTTGAAACAGACTTTCCTCGTGCAGTTTACGTGCACTGTAGTTCTCATCACCTAAATTTGGTTCTGGCATCAGCATCAAAAGTTTCCATTCAAGTAAGCACATTTTTTGATACACTGAATTCTTTACATGCATTCATGACTAGAAGCATCCAACACGCCAGGTTTATGGAAATACAGAAACAACTTCATCCAATTCAACAGTGTCTAAAGCTTGAACAATCCATTGACATTCAATGGAGCTCTAAATCAGGATCTGTAAGCACAGTTATTATTTTATTTGATTGTATTTTAGAATTACTTGCTGAATTAGAAGTAGCCACAGCCATACCAAAATCAAAGCACAGGGTCTTCTACAACAAATCCAAATGAAGAGGTTTCTTTTTTTTGTTAGTAACATTTGGGATAATTTTTGAGTGCAGTGACTTTGCCACAAAAGGCCTGCAAAGCCTGACTCTGTGCGTTTAAAACACTTGCTTGAATCAACAAGTCAAGATTATGGCATAAAGATCGCGGAAGCTGAGCTGACTATCTTTAAACACCAGAGAAAGATCGCTCTTACCAGTTCTTTCAGATGCACGCTTCAAACAGAACAGTCAGTGAAGACAAAGAAGAGAATAACGTGTTCTCCCGGTTCCTGTTTATAGTCACGCTGGTAGTGACGTCAGAGGCTGTCGCCGGCCAATTCATTGGTGTTTTTACAGTGTATGCCTCAGACACGGGTCACAATGAGGTGTTCCTCATAGCGACCCCTGTATGGGCTCCTCCTCCGAGAGCTGACGGCTGGTTACACTGGCTGAAGAGGACTCCAGATGGCGCCACGGAGCGGGAGTTTGCTGTTGTTTGCGGCGTCGGCTGAGACGGCCCTCAACACGGAGTGCAAGATTTATAAGATTATCTAATTCCCGCGGAGCTCTATGGCTGTGAGTTCATCGGCAATGGCGAAGTCCAGCCCTTCAAGAAAACGTGCACGAAGGTGGCACAACAGGAAGCCCACAATTTCCATATGGCAATTCCCCATTCGCGGGCTCCCTGTTGTGCCACCTTCGCGGATTTTAGTTAAGAGATGGCCAAATTGTTCGATCGCTCAGCTCAGGGTGACGAGGCGGTGGCCCAGTAATCGTGACTGTCACAGGGGAGGAACTCAGTCACTGATTATTGATTATAACATCCAGTTCCAGACGTTATCCGTGTCGTGTGGCTGGAATGAGAGCGTGCTTCACGCACGTTTTTATTTTATTTTTTATATTTAGCTCATAGGGTCGAGGAATGCCGGCACCCGAGTAAGGGAATGAGAAGTCGAAGCAGATGAGTCAAAGCAGATGAGTAACGTTCCACAGTTTAGCTCGTTCGACAACCAAGACCGGAGGAAAGACAGCTGGAAGCTTCTAGGAGCACTGCGTTCGTGAGAACAGGAGGCAGAGAAAACAGCTAAAGACACTGGAGCCTGAAGACAAGACACGACAAGGTGAGGACACAGACCAGCTAATAGATCGGAGCTATTGGTACCATTAACAACAGTCTGACAACGGACAGAGAAACACAGGGAATTATAAAGGGAAGAAATGAGAAGAACATGGAGAACAGGTGGCAAACAATTAAGGTTAACAACAGAGAAAAAAAAAGAGGGCGTGGGGAAACTCAAATCAAACAGACAGACGCGGTGAGCTGTCAAACCATCCAAACACACACACACACACACACACATATATTCACAACCCCAAAAGGCAGGTGATTAGCCCCGAAACCCGACAAATCAATCATGGTGGCAAAATGATGATCTGTTCGTATGACTAATTTATACTATTATAAATATACTATTTATTCTATTAGAATTTCCACCCTGTTAGTTGCACATTCCACCCTGTTAGGTATATAGACAGCTCATTAAGTGTTCCACATTTAGCTAGCTAACCTTCTACAGATTAACAGAATTTTTATAACTATGTCAGATTCTTTTTTTTTCTTTCTTTTTTTTAATAGGACAAACATTCTCCACAATATAGCCTAACCGGGTGGATCTTTAAGGGTGGGACAAGCAGGATAACATTTCAAAAACAAAACAAAAAAATTAGGAGTTGAAGCTTATCTCAGTTTGTACAGATGTATTCCAGTGGGAAAAATAAATGATGTCACTTCTATAAAATGGTCTCAATGAAATTGCATTCGGTTTTGGAAGGGGAGAAAGTATGTATTAACAGGGTGGAAAATGACTTCAGGGACATGGTAATAGTAGAAAATTGTAAAAAAAAAAAAAAAAAAAATTATAATGATAATTTCACATGATTGAAGCTGAAGCTGCATTTCTTACATATTTGTTAAACCTGTCATTATGTCCTGACAGTAGAATATGAGACAGATAATCTGTGAAAAAAATCAAGCTCCTCTGGCTCCTCCCAGTGGTCCTATTGCCATTTGCAGAAAGTTATCCGCTCCCTGTAAAAAACAACCAATCAGAGCTGCGGTCCGTAACTTTGTTTGTGTTCAAAATGTAGAAAAATGTATATAATAAGCGAGTACACCATGAATCCATTTTCCAGTGTTTTTAGCTTGTCCTGAATCACTAGGGTGCACCTATAATAAGTGTTTATATTCGGACTATTTTAGATTGCTTCGGGGATACCGCGGCGGAGTAACCCAGTAACTTTGTGATTCTTCATAGACATAAACAGAGAGAAGTAGTTCCGGCTACGATGTTCTTCCGCAAGACGCAAGCAGTTCTGTTTATTAACCGCTAGAGCGTCAAAAGTTACCAACTGCAGCTTTAATATGTATGATTAGAGGCAGTTTAACCTAGTCTATAACATAATTAAAAACAAATTTTGAGTTTTTTAAAAAATCATTTTATGGTTTATATTTCTTGTGGAAGTTGATTACTTTGCACTGAGGACATAATAAAATTGAATGCATTTATCAATGAAAAAGTGCGTAAAATACAAAATAGTATTTATAATGTATATAATCCCTTATTAAGTGATAAAAAAGACCTAAATATACAATTTAAGCCATATCTTATAAATATGTGACTCATTTTAGAGAAAATATGATTAAATAAAATATTGGGACATAAAAGTCACTGTATAACAGGAATGACCCTATTGTGAATTTACTTTCTGCATTAACATTAATAGTAATCACTGCAAATCAGTGGTGGCCAGAGTTTATACAGCGCCCCTGAGTGCAGGTCAAGCAGAAAAGTACAATAGCATGTATAATTTCAATTCATAAGCTTGACTGATTCAGTTCCATTTTTAATTCAATATTTCTTCATTTGGATAATTATCAGGTAATTACATATACAATTTTATCAAGAAAAAGAAACCTTTCACAAATTGCCCTCATCATGAATCTCGTTCAAGGGAACAGCATAACTCACCCTTATGCTATTCCAAACATGTAAGGCCTCCTTTTATCTTCGGAACACAGTTTAAGATATTTTAGATTTAGTCCGAGAGCTCTCAGTCCCTTCCGTTGAAACTGTGTGTACGGTCTACTGTCCATGTCCAGAAAGGTAAGAAAAACATCATCAAAGTAGTCCATGTGACATCAGAGGGTCCGTTGGAATTTTTTGAAGCATCAAAATTACATTTTGGTCCAAAAATAGCAAAAACAACGACTTTATTCAGCATTGTCTTCTCTTCCGTGTCTGTGTGAGGGAGAGTTCAAATCAAAGCAGCTGGATTTCCGGTTCGCGAACGAATCATTCAGTTCACCAAATCGAACTGAATCGTTTTAAACGGTTCTCATCTCTAATAAGAATTAATCCACAATTGTCTTAAGCTGTTAACTTTTTTTTTTATGTGGTTGACACTCCCTCTGAGTTCAAACAAACCATATATCCCGGAGTAATTCATGTACTCAAACAGTACATTGACTGAACTGCTTTGATGAACACCGAGCCGAGCCAGATAACGAACAATAGACTGACTCGTTCACGAGTGAAGAACCGGTTGCATCGGTGTTCGGATCACCAGTAGTTCTTTCGGACAGTTCGATTCAATAAACCGGTTGAAGAAAACGGTTCACCAGTTCATTTGCGCTCGACGTAATGGCGTCGTTGGCGATGATTGCCCTTGATTCAAGCCTTTGGTTTACCCGCACTCATAACACTAGCACAGAATCAGTTCAGAATCAATCACCAAAAGAATCAGTTCAGTTCAGACGCTCTGTGTGTCGGTCTGCTTCACGCTGAATCACACATGCGCAGTATCATCAGCTCCTCGGTTCACGAATCGGACACGTCTGATAGAAACGGTTCTTCAGTCGTGAATGAGTCAGTCTATTGTTCGTTATCTGGCTCGGCTCGGTGTTCATCAAAGCAGTTCAGTCAGTGTACTGTTTGAGTACATGAATTACTCCGGGATATTGGTTTGTTTGAACTCAGAGGGAGTGTCAGCCACATTAAAAAAGTTAACAGCTTAAGTCAATTGTGGATTAATTCTTATTAGAGATGCGAACCGTTTAAAACTATTCAGTTCGATTTGGTGAACGGAATGATTCGTTCGCGAACCGGAAATCCAGCTGCTTTGATTTGAACTCTCTCTCACACAGACACGGAAGAGAAGACAATGCTGAATAAAGTCGTTGTTTTTGCTATTTTTGGACCAAAATGTAATTTTGATGCTTCAAAAAATTCTAACGGACCCTCTGATGTCACATGGACTACTTTGATGATGTTTTTCTTACCTTTCTGGACATGGACAGTATACCGTACACACAGCTTCAATGGAGGGACTGAGAGCTCTCGGACTAAATCTAAAATATCTTAAACTGTGTTCCGAAGATAAAAGGAGGCCTTACATGTTTGGAATAGCATATGGGTGAGTTATTAATGACATAATTTTAATTTTTGGGTGAACTAACCCTTTAATGTCATACTTAAACTTTTTGTAGGATATAAGCTGACAGGCAAACATGCTTCATTTGTAATTTAAACATCACCTTCCACATTGCTTCAGAAAAATGTTGATGTTTTCTGGCTTGCTAATCAAGTCAAGTCACCTTTATTTATTATAGCACTTTAAACAAAATACATTGTGTCAAATAATTCCTAATCATCTCAAAGGAAATATGTACTGTAAGATTTTCCTAATAATATATCCAAAATGTGCACAGTGCAATATATTTCATTCAGTTGTATAATCACGTTATTCCAAAAGTTCCCAAGGATTTGTTAATCTAGTGAAATTCCAATTGTAAAAAATTGGCTCGACCCTGTTCGTCGATGCTCATGGTCACCTATCAATGACGTAATATCCACGCTATCCTTAGTTTTCGCTAGTAAGAACTACATACACAAAAATCCAGCTGCACAATTAGAGTGAATCCATTACAGCTGAAATAAAAAATGTTTCCGCAGCATTAAATTTGTGCATTATGATTATTTTTTCCGTGTTTTTAGTGTTGCGCATTATAATCAATCACACATGAGTCTGTTGAGCTAATGATTTCCAATCAGAAGTGTTCAGATGAGTCAATGCATGTGCGATCTGGTGAATTCTTTCCTCATAAACAACAAAGTGCAGATGTATGATGTAAGAGGTTCAAACAGATTCATCATTCAAACACAAGATACTCATCAAACAGTGTTTAGAGAGCTTTGCTGATTACGGTGGCAGTTTTTTAAGTGCTTAAAATCGCGCTAGATTGAAATCTGTCATAATGTTCTTTGCTCGCTTTCTGTATAATGTATTCGCTGTTTCAATAACTTTGGAAGATACAGGTAATAAAAAAATCATTCATTACCTCATCCGTGAACATGATTCGTGAATTCCATACATCGCTTTCCACTCCTCATTAAAGCATCAAGCTTTAATCTTATTTTTTAACATGCATCCTCTAGTGGCGAAAACGTACAGATTGTGCCTTTAAATGTCATCAGGTCCGACTCATGCTCTTGACTAAATGTTTTCAGTTGGATTACTACACTACAATATAAGCAAAGAATTAGGACAAATGCGATCCAAAATCCATTCAGGTTTTATTGTTACAGTTATGAAAGGATATATGTAGATGTCAGATGAATCACTGTTTTAGTTACTGTTGTGTACTTTTTCAATTTCTAGGAATATATTTGATGTAAAGTAAATGAAACAAAGTGTGTATCTACAATTGTAAACAAAAACTAACATTAAAGGTAAGAATAGTACAACAATAACAGTAAACACAGTAACTGTAAAACTTGTTTGAGATGGCATTTTAGTGAAGAAGTGTTAAGAGGATTGTTTCATTAACTTTTGAAACTGTGCTGAAACATGAAGTATTTCATTTAACACCCTTACATGAACAAGGTACATGAATTATTTTGTGGTGCCGAAAGTTAGTGACTGCAAAATACCTTCACCTATGTAGGGTCTTAAAGATTCGTAAGTACTGTGAATTGAAAGTCTAAGAACAATAAGGCATGTGTTGGCTTCTGGAAATACTCTGGTGTCTTGACCAGATGTATGAAGAAATTCGATTTTTTGCTCATGGGGGAATCCTAGTGGAGGCACAGATGAGGCTCCAGAAGCAAACTCCAGTACCATTGGCAGTGTCAACGGATTGCAGTCACCTTCTGTATCACACAGATTAAAGAATGTAAGGGATGCCATTAGTAAAGATTCAACAACAAACTAAAAATAAAAATGTAGTCAAATAATACAATAACTAGATAGTTAACCAAGACTAATTTTAATCTTAGCTTAATAAAGCCTGGCCAGAAATCTTGAAGTTTTAATGGCTTGATTTTTTAAGGTTTTAAAGCCAGATGCACAAAGCATGATACGATCTAAAAGCAATATCAGATTCAATATATTAAACTTTTTTTAATTAGAAAGAAATGTAACTTTACAAGAAAACACTACCTTCTACATCAAGTAACCAGTCTCTCCAGAAACATTCTAATTTTTCAGTTGTCTTTTGTTGCTACCAATAGGTGAAAAGTCCACCTCAAAAAGAGTGGACAGATCTTTTGCCTCAAGTGGTCTGACTGCATTGATGAACAAGTCCTTTAAAAATGTCAGGATGGTTCTTGAGCTTGTCAATCAGACCAAGTGTTTTGAAACGATCTTCAAATCTGTCACAGCACATTTAGTCTTAATGAGATTTAAATCACAAGCAACTTTCAATTTACTAAATATTTCATTTGTAAGGCATTTAAATGGTTCTTACGATGGATACTTACTGTCTGAGAGCCAAATTTGTCTGCCCATTCACAAAGTATTCTGCTGCAGATTGGACCAGGGAATCCCTCTCTTCAAGAGATGAGATGTACCTAAGTGCTCCCATCATGTACAGACTGTCTCCAGCATCTGAGATTGCAGAATTTGCATGTTCAACAGAGTCTGCTTCTTTAATCTAC
The DNA here is from genome assembly GCF_023724105.1 of Carassius gibelio. Taxonomy (NCBI): domain Eukaryota; kingdom Metazoa; phylum Chordata; class Actinopteri; order Cypriniformes; family Cyprinidae; genus Carassius; species Carassius gibelio. Next base: position 1,895,901 of record NC_068379.1, on the reverse strand, counting down.
AAGTAAATACTTAGAAAATTGCTATGCCATGAAATCACAAAGCACCCATTACAAATGATACAATAAAAAATACCTGTGTAGATGAGACAAGTCTAAAGTTACAATAACCTTTGAGAGTTTTTCTCTGAAGATGCTGTCTGCTATTTACTCAAGGGAAACAGGAAGTGTACACTTACCACAGAGTTGCATGAAAAGATGATTAGAAAAAAAAAATGAGGGCCAACTCCACCATGAACTATGCACATTGCAATCATTTTTGCAATGGTCGTGTACAAGGCATTCTCAAGAGCTGAAAAAAATACAAAGAAATTATAATTTTTATATTATATAACAAAAAACGAAAAGCAAATAAGATGATGCTTACCATGAGTATCAAGAGCCAGTAGTCTTTTGTCTTCCGGTCCTTCAAATATTTTGGACCTCTGGATTTCCCTCATTAGTAATTGTAGGAATTCCCAGATCGGTCCATCTCATCTACAGCTCCTTCTCGGTTCTCATCAGAGTCCACAAAAATCACATCCAACCTTGCTTCTGGATTAAAGTGCTTTCGCTTGAAAGCTTGCAGTGCTTACCATGAGTATCAAGAACCAGTAGTCTTTTGTCTTCCGGTCCTTCAAATATTTTGGACCTCTGGATTTCCCTCATTAGTAATTGTAGGAATTCCCAGATCGGTCCACCTTCATCTACAGCTCCTTCTCCATTCTCATCAGAGTCCACAAAAATCACATCCAACCTTGCTTCTGGATTAAAGTGCCTTCGCTTGAAAGCTTGCAGTGCTTACCATGAGTATCAAGAACCAGTAGTCTTTTGTCTTCCGGTCCTTCAAATATTTTGGACCTCTGGATTTCCCTCATTAGTAATTGTAGGAATTCCCAGGTCGGTCCACCTTCATCTACAGCTCCTTCTCCATTCTCATCAGAGTCCACAAAAATCACATCCAACCTTGCTTCTGGATTAAAGTGCCTTCGCTTGAAAGCTTGCAGGCTACCTTGTAATATGCTGTCTCAGCATACATTTATTTGATTGCTTGTTGGACAACATGAGAGACCGACTCTGCTATGAAGCTTCTTTAAAATCATCTGTAGATCAACTCTAAAACACAAAAGAGTAAAACATTTTTACCTGAATTTGTCTGAAAAGTTTAACTGCTTAAAATTACTTTTAAATATAATGTAACGTGTGTCGTGGCGCAAGTGCGACCCTCCCTCTCAAATGGTAAATAACAGAAATGAGCGGAAAAGGAATACACCGTTTCTAAGTTTGGACCAGTGACCAGATTCGCTTTAGAGACTGTGTCAGCAACAAGGGTAGAAGGAAATGACAACAACACTGGCTGCATTAGAAACATGTAAGGTGTATTAAAGGAAATGCAATAATGCAATAATAAAAGAGGAAAAAATTTAATAATAATAGTAAGTCAGAATTTCAATACATCATCAAAACCGACAAACAGACAAAAACAATAAAAAAAAAAAAAAAAAAGAGAATATAGTAACCCAAAAAGGGGTAATAGTGCCGTTATGGGCTTGGAGGTGAGAGCTGCCTTCACACGCTTGAATGTGCTCTCCGTTTCCGGGTTCCATGGGACCATCTCTGGCTGCCCCTTCCTGGTCAGGTCTCTCAGGGGAGAGGCTAAGGAGGAGAGGTTAGGTATAAAACAACGGTAGTAACCCGCCAACCCCAAAAAGGCCTGTACCTGCATTTTGGTGGTGGGCCGTGGCACGGAGAGGATTGCCGCAACCTTCTTCTCCTGGGCTCGAATGAGGCCGCGGCCCACTTGGTCGCCGAGGTACTTGGCTTCGGTGAGGGCCAGGTGACATTTACGGGGGTTGGCGGTCAGCCCAGCCCGGCGGAGTTCCGACAGCACCTTCCGCAGCCACTCCAGGTGGTCCTCCCAAGTCTCGGAGTGTATGACCACATCATCTAGGTAGGTGGTGGCATACCTAGTGGGGCTGGTGGGGGCTGCAGGAGGATGTCCATAAGCCGCTGGAAGGTGGCTGGCCTATGCAGGCCGCAGGGTAGGACACGGTATTGCCAGTGGCCACTAGGGGTCAAGAACGCAGTCTTCGGCTTGGCTTGCTTCGTTAGGGCGACCTACCAGTAGGCCTTGGTGAGCCAGCCGTCCACCACTCCACCATTGAGCATGTCCGGGAGATGCGGGAGAGGATTGGCAGGGTCATGCAGTTTGAGGCGGTCGTCCTCGTGCTGCTCTCAGGCAAAGGCCCCAGCCCCAGTTACCTGCTGGAAGAGGTCATAATAGAGGTTAGGGTTATGATGGGAAGACTCACCCTTTCTGGGGCTGTCTGAGGCCACCAGCATGGGACGCCGTCGGGGCTTTGTGGTCGTCCGGTGTGGGGGGCGGTTCCCAGCGGGGCTGACAGGCTGGCTCGCAGAGGCGGTCAAACCCCGGCCAATCCCTGCCGAGGAGGACCGGTACAGGGAGATCCTTGACGATCCCGACTCCCGCCGTGCCGGTACTTCTCTAGTATTGCCTTGGACACAGGTGATGGGCAGTCTGGCTTTGGGTTCTGGAATCTGAATCAAGGAGGGCGAGGACCTGCCGGCCATATATCTTCACTTCCGCCCGTGGGGCCCACTTTGGGGTTTCCGCGTAGACAGCACAGCCTGCCAGCCAAGCACGTCCAGGGGAGTGAGGAGCTTTGGTGGGCATGGGTTCATCCTGTGGCCCGGGAACCGCCGGCCTGCCGACTGGTTGCTGGGTGCCCTCCAGCGCACGCCGCTCCTGGACCACCCTTCAGGGAAAGGGCGGCTCTCGCTCCTGGACCACCCTTCGGGAAAAGGGCGGCGCTCGCTCCCCAGCCTCCCGGTGTTGGGTGGCCTTCGCCAGCTCAATGGCCTCCACCAGCTCTTCGATGTTGGTGGGGTTCCGCATTCCGTCCACCTGCCGGAGAGGGCGGGGAAGGGCCCATAGAATGCGGTCCACTACAACGCGCTCCGCTACCTGGTGTGTGGTGGGACCCCCAGCCAGTAGCCAATGTTGGGCGAGGTGTGAGAGGTCGGTCACTTGCGCATGGGCGGGCCACCGTGGGTTGTAGGTCCAGTCATTAAATAGTTGGGCGGCACTAATAGGCGACAGTCCAACCCGCCCCAAGATTTCCCTCTTCAATTATTCGTAAGAGCCGCTCCGCTCGGGGGTAAGCATGAGGTACGCCCATTGCGCTTCTCCCATCACCAACGGCGCCACGATCCACGCCCACTCGTCCCTGGGCCACGCCTCCCGGATGGCGATTGCCTCGAACATCTGAAGGAATGTCTCGACATCATCATGCGCCATCATTTTCGGGATGAGTTGGGTAGCCTGGGCTCGGGGGTCAGGTAGCAGAGTTCGCAGGGCAGGCGCCATGCGGAGGGCGGCGAGCATTCCGTCTCCCCTTGTCGGGAGGCCATGTGCTCCATAATCTGTTGCTGGCAGATGCTCAACTCGGTGAGGTGCTTTAACAGATCCTCCATCGTTGGGGGAGGAGCGTCACCTGGGAAACAGGAAGGGGACGTGAGAAAACAAGCCCGGAAAAATAACGTCCGTTAATAAACCAAGTAAACGGTGACAGTGATGTAGTGGGATCCTGGTCAGTGACTTCTTCACTGCAAGACCCGCATTCTCCACCAGTGTGACGGGGTGAAGAAGCACACGACATGAGGATCAAGGTAAGTTCCCTGAAGGGTGGATTTTATTGAGGAGGTGAAGGGAAAAATAGCCATACTTGGCTGAATGTCACGTCACTTTATCACTTTATCACTTTTAAACAGAGGATTAGCTTTTATACATCTTATGTACACTACTGCACATAATACAACAGCATTTGATGGTTAAACACCATTTACAGAACATTTATACAAAGCAACCTCTATAATTGAAGATTTAATCACTTTACTCACCAAGAGAATTCAGATTTTCTAATTATGAAGGTTTCTCTCTCCTCTATAACAGTTCCTGCCAGCATCAATCGTGATAAACGACTGATGATGTTCAATTCACATTTCTTCTCTAAAAACCTATTATTTTTCTTAACTGCTGATTTATGTGTTCTAATTCTGTTTTCTTCTTTTTCAGGACCATGTCGTAGCTGCTGTTTCTCTCTCGGATCAAAGGGCGGGGCTAACTCTTCGCTCTCCTCATTGGACCATTTGAATAAAAAAAAATTTATTCCGCTGAACTAAAGTAGAAGTTTACTCCCCCCTCTAAAGTAGAAGCAACTACACATTCATCAAACCTTATTTTGTTACGCTCTGCTAATTTAGCAGCATTTTTCCTAGCTATCTCGTAGCTCTCTCATAACCGGTCTTTCAGATCTTTCACATACTGAGAGTGGAATTTTGCAGGAGATTCTGTTGGCAAGCTGAAAGCCAAATCCACTGGCAAGTGAGGCAGCCACCCAAACATGAGCTCATAAGGAGCATACCCAGTTGTATCATTGCGTGTACAATTTTATGCGTGCACTAAGGGCTTTAAAACCTCCTTCCACTTAGACTTTTTCTCATTCTCCAAAGTTCCCAGCATTTGGAAAAGCGTCTGATTAAAACGTTCTACCGGGTTACCTCTAGGGTGATAGGGCATGGTACGAATCTTATGGATACCCGCAACATGACACAACTACTTAATTGTATGGGATTCGAAATTGGGACCTTGGTCACTATGTAGATTCTCAGGAAACCCATAGTACAACAAGAAATTTTGTTTGGTTCTGAGTCGGTATCGCCACGGCGTACTTCGTGATATGGTCGGTGATAACCAATATGTCTTTGGTATCCAATATGATTGGCAAACCAATCACCTGGTGCCTCTCACAAATGGCATTCACCACATCCGCCAGAAGAAACTCAGACCCAGTTTCAGGCCAGTAAACTGCTTGATCCTCTCTCTTTCTTTCTGAGAGACGAGATCATCCAAAGGCTCACCCTTGGAAGAACATGTCCTGGTTTTGACTCCTAGCCCTGTATTGGAGCTTAAAAGTGTATGTCGACAAACTAGACTACCAGCGGTGACTGGTAGCGTCAAGCTTTGTATAAGTCAAAACATACATCAGGGGATTACTGTCGGTTACAACAGTGAAATCTACATCGTACAAATAGTCGCTGAATTTAGCTGTGACAGCCCACTTTAACACCAAAAATTCAAGCTTATGTGCGGGGTATCTCCCTTCTCTCTTTGTCAATCCCCTACTGACGAATGCTCTTACCCGCATTTGCCTGTCCTGCTCCGGGTACAATACCGCACTGAGTCCCGTAGTACTGGCATCGGTGTGAAGCATATATGGAAGCTTGGGGTCAGCAAAACCCAGGACAGGAGTGGAGCTCAGTTTAGAAATTATTACATCAAAGGCACCCCCCTCTCGTTTCCCACTGCGGCCCCTACGAAGTGGAGGGTACCCCTCAGTGAGTCCCGTGAGAGGTTTGACTATCTTCGAGTAGTCACACACAAACCTTCTGTAGTAACCTGCAAATCCTAAGAACGCACTTAGTTCTTTCAGATTTGTAGGCCTCGGCCAAGTCTTAAGAGCTTCATTCTTAGCCGGGTCAGTCTTTACCCCATCCCTCGAGACAACATGCCCTAAATACTTGACTGATGTCTGAAAGAAACGTCATTTTTCAGGCGACAACTTCAACCCGTATTCTTTAAGCCGATTGAGGACTTGTACTAACCGCGACTCATGTTCTTCCAAGGTCTCTGAAAAGACTATCAGGTCATCAGTAAAGACCAGTACCTGTTTCCTGTGAAGATCACCCATGCACCGCTCCATTAATCTTTGGAACGTACTTTGTGTACTTTGACGCATTCGTGATTCCTTGGGGCATTCTAATGAATTCACAGAATCCAAGAGGGCATACGAAAGCAGTCTTGCACTTATCAACCTCATCCATCTCAATCTGGTAAAACCCAGACTTTAAATCAAGCACAGAGAACTACTTTGAGCCTGTAAGTGCAGAAAATACTTTTTTCAGATTGGGCAGAGCGTATGCTTCTTTGATCCTCTGGGAATTCAACTTCCAAAAGTTGATACAGAACCATACCGAGCCATCTTTCTTTCAAACTACCACTATGGGCGAAGAAAAGGGGGACTCAGACTCACGAATAACTCCAGCAGTCATTAGTTCCTGAAGATGCTTTCGAATAGCATCAATGTCCTGTGGGTGAATCGGACGTGCCCTAGGGTGCTTCATGAGTTAGTCTGATTTTATGTTTTACTTGACCTGTACGGCCATAATCAAGATCATGTAAAGAAAAGACCTCAGGCATGGAATTTTACAGGTTTGTTATCCACTCCCTCCAGTCTGAAGACAAGGAAGAGTCTCCGCAACCCAAGGTAAGATTGGTATGGGTAGGTGCTGGTGACTCAACCTTGCTTGAATTCTAAACTGGTTTCTCTTCGACCCTCTGTATAGCATGGATCTCAGCCAAGACGGCTTTAGGGGGGATAATTAAGTCTGTCTGAGTAATATTCTTAAGTAGAACAGAGAGCTGAGAGGAGCGTTTAGAAGGCAGTGTGTGCACACAGCTCGCAACCATGAGGCCGCTTGGAAATGGAGCTGATGGTGGCTCAAGAATTACCCACTTCTCCATACAGGGTTCCCGGCAGGCACAACTTCATGAAGATTCACTACCAGCTTCACTTGTCCTAATGCTCAACTGCTAGTTTGCTTCCACCTTGCCTCAAGGACTTTAAGCACGGCCTGATATCCGTGGAGACTCGAAAAAGGGCTACTCTTGCTTTCCTTAATGCAATGGCTGTAAAGCACATCCAGGGAGTTGGTTCCAACAAGAATTTGTGACAGATTCTTTAGATCTGGGACTATTAAAGCCAACGTGGGGACCTCGACTTCAATGCCAATTAACTCTCCAGGAAACTTTAAAGTCAGTTCAGTGTACCCCAAGTATGGGACAACTTGCCCATTTGCTCCCAACAAATTTTCTAATGACTTCAGCGGGTAATCAGACAAGTGTGCCTCATAGGGGAAGTCGTGGCCTAATGATTAGAGGGTTGGACTCCCAATTGAAGGGTTGTGGGTTCTAGTCTCGGGCCGGACGGAATTGTGGGTGGGGGGAGTGCATGTACAGTTCTCTCTCCACCTTCAATACCACGACTTAGGTGTCCTTGAGCAAGGCATCGAACCCCCAACTGCTCCCCGGGTGCCGCAGCATAAATGGCTGCCCACTGCTCACAGTGTGTGTGTGTGTGTTCACTGCTCTGTGTGTGTGCATTTCGGATGGGTTAAATGCAGAGCACAAATTCTGAGTATGTGTCACCATACTTGGCTGAATGTCACTTCACTAGAATGACTGGGGAACTGTAGTGACCTGAGACCCTGTGTCTAGGAGACAATCTACTTCCTTTCCATCAATAATGATCTACTAACCCCTTCGGCAGGCTTTTTAGCGGTGGCTTATGACGACTGTTCGTAACAGGCTCTTGCCTGTTACATTTAGGGCAGATACTTTTACCCCTCATCTTTGTATGCAGCGCTACAGAGACTTCCCTTACTTTTAAAGGTAAAGGGGAATGACCATGCAGTGAATCTCAATGAGCCTGCTGCTCCCTCAACTTACGCCTCTTTTTCTCAACCCTTGTAGGGTTCGCAGCTTTATCACAAGCAACAACCAAATGCCCAACTTCGCCGCATCTGAAACAATATCCAGGGCGAGGCCGATTGGTCATTGGTTGGAACCTTCTGGCACTTCTACCAATGTCTGTCTCAAACAAATTCTGAGGCGGGAAAACTCGAGGACTAGCATTCTCACGGGAGCAGTCTCTATAACTCTTCTGAGTAACATTCTGAGCCTGCAGTTCAGCAACTTGTTGTCACAGCTTAATGATTTCTGAGTAATCTGAATTTTCGCGCCTTGCTTCTTGGCCCATGGATGCTTTAAAGCTGCGGTGGGGAACTTTTGACGCTCTAGCGGTTAATAAACAGAACTGCTTGCGTCTTGCGGAAGAACATCGTAGCCGGAAGTACTTCTCTCTGTTTATGTCTATGAAGAATCACAAAGGTACTGGGTTACTCCGCCGCGGTATCCCCGAAGCAATCTAAAATAGTCCGAATATAAACACTTATTATAGGTGCACCCTAGTGATTCAGGACAAGCCAAAAACACGGTTTGGAAAATGGATTCATGGTGTACCCGCTTATTATATAAATTTTTCTACATTTTGAACACAAACAAAGTTACGGACCGCAGCTCTGATTGGTTATTTTTTACCGGGAGCGATTGAGTTTCTGCAAATGGCAATAGGACACTGGGAGGAGCCAGAGGAGCTTGATTTTTTTTCACAGATTATCTGTCTCATATTCTACTGTCAGGACATAATGACAGATTTAATAAATATGTAAAAAATATTTTTTTTTACAAAAGTTCCCTACAGCACCTTTAAGAGTGGTTACCTGAGTACGCAAATCTTCCACTACCCTACTGCTCTGTGGGTACTCGGCATTGGCATGAGATTAAGCATTTATAAGAAAACTTTGGGTGACGCTCTCACCACCCACCTTAATGTGATTTTTCAGCATGTTAGACTTAAATTGAATGATATACAAACTGCCATCATATTAGGCTGCTGCTGCTAGGGGTGCATGCTTCCCCCTTAATGTTCTTTTTCAGCATGTAATACTTAAATTGAATGATATACAAACTTCCATTGTATTAGGCTGCTGCTGCTAGGGGTTTATCAAATTCAAATTGCATCAGTTGTGTTGGGGAATTTTGGCATATGGTTGTTTTGGGGGTTTGTCTTGCTGCTTTCCCCGCTCTGTCCAAGCATGGCTGCATGGACAGGCATGTGGAGTGTTGCCCAGAACATAACCATACCGCCACTAACTGTATGCAATTATAATTGTCATTAAATATACTTGACGGAAGTGGTCCTGATTGAAATCGAGCATCGCGTTAGTTCAGTCAGGTCGTGTTAGTCATGCTTGCATCAGCTGACAGTCAGCTGTTCCTGACGTGTACCAATCCAGTCTCGACACCTATCACCTGCGGTCTATTTAAATTCCCATTATTCAGTGTCTCTTCATTGCATTGCTGCTTGCAATTAATTCCCTCCTCCAACCCCAACTCCACCAACTGAACCTGTAATCTGATCTAACTTGTTCTTTCTTTACAGTGTCTTCACTGGAAGCAGTTTCTATGACTTTTTGTTTACAACTCATGTAATTGTGAATTGTAATTACGTATGCTTATAATGGTTCTGTTCTTTACCCCAGGGGGGTTTGTCTTGCTGCTTTCCCCACTCTGTCCAAGCATGGCTGCATATACAGGCGTGTGGAGTGTTGCCCAGAACATAACCATACCGCCAACACTAACTGTATGCAATTATAATTGTCATTAAATATACTTAACGGAAGTGGTCCTGATTGAAACAGGTAAGGTGTATTAAAGGGAATGCAATAATAAAAGAGGAAAAAATATAATAATAATAATAATAATAAGTCAGACTTTCAATACATCATCAAAACCAACAAACAGACTAAATAAAAAAAACTAAATAAATGAAAAAAGAAAAAGAGTTATATTCCTGCAATCAGTTTCACCAGGGATGAACTGATGAACATTCGGCAGAACACACCACAAGATATTTTTCCGGATTTCAATTATTCAGACGTTTTACTGAACGTTGTTATCGGAGGAGCAGCGGTGCTGATCAAACGCTTCAGGACGCGCAGACGGGGGAAGCGTGAGGGAGGGCTCGTAAGACTCAGGAAGCGTGGATTTTGCACGCTGTTGCCTAGCATCCATCTTGCAAATCTCCGCTCTCTACCCAACAAAACAGACAAACTCCTTCTGCTCTCTCAGACAAATAAGGATTTCTCACACTCTGCTGCTCTGTGTTTCACGGAAACCTGGCTGAATGACGCCATACAGGACAGCGCGCTCCATCTGTCGGGCTATCAACTTTTTAGAGCGGATCGTGACGCAGAATCAATGGGGGAAATCCTGATTCTTTTACATCAATGAATGCTGGTGTACATATGTAATTGTGTTAAAGAAGATGTGCTGTCCTGATCTAGAAATGCTGTTTGTCAACTGCAAGCCGTTCTATTCGCCGTGGGGGTTTCACTCGTTCATTCTGGTGAGTGTTTACATTCCTCCACAAGGGCACGTAAGCCTGGCTTTACAGAAACTCGCTGATCAGATCAGATCAGACTCTGTTTTAATCAATCAAGGCCTTTAATAAAGCCAATCTCTCCCGTTAACTGCCAAAATACAGACAGCATGTTACTTGTCCCACAAGAGAAAGAAATATATTGGATCACTGTTACACCACAATAAAGGATGCATATCACTCTGTTCCACGAGCAGCTTTGGGAAGTTCTGATCACTGTCTAGTTCATCTTATACCGACCTACAGGCAGAAACTAAAATCAGCAAAACCTGTATTAAGGACTGTAAAAAGATGGACTAATGGAGCAGAGCAGGATTTACAATCTTGTTTTGACCTCACTGTCTGCAGTGTTTTTGAAGCTGCTGCCACAGATCTGGACGAGCTCACAGAGACTGTAACATCTTTGTAACAACAAAAAAACCAAATGTATGCTCTTCACAGGCACTCGGAATAGACCACTGAATGTTCCTTCAGTGATTACTTTTGACGGACATGAAATACAGACTGTTACAAGTATCTTGGAATTGTTATTGATGATTGCCTGTCATTTAAGCCTCATGTTCACTGTCTAGTGAGAAAGTTGAAGCTAAAATTGGGTTTTTACTTTCGAAATAAGCTGTGTTTTTCTTTTAATGTTAAAAAACGGTTAGTGGCATCCACTTTTTTTATCTGTGCTGGACTATGGTGATATATTATATATGCATTCATCTGCTCAATGCCTTCAAATGATTGACGCAGCCTATCATGCATCACTGAGATTTATTACTAATTGTAAAGCTCGCAGCCACCACTGTGAGCTGTACTCTCATGTAGGGTGGTCTGCTCTGGCCACACAGAGGCTTTGTCATTGGTACATATTTACATAAAAGGCTATTCTTGGTGTGCTTCCATCGTATTTATGTTCACTTCTTATGAAAAAAAGTGCTGGTCATTACTCCGTTCTCAGGCTGTTGTCTTGTTTTCTGTCCCACATGTCTGTACTGAGCTGGGTAAAAAGGCCTTTGTTTATTCTGCTCCCTTTACATGGAATTTGCTGCAGAACAACTTAAAACTTAGTAAATTGATTCCTTTGAGTGTTTTTAAGTTAAGAATGAGATGTTTTGAGTTGGACTCCCTCACATGTAAATGTTTTTAATTGAGATTTCATTGTACGTGCATAATTGGCTTTCAAACTGTTTCTATTAATTAATTTTTTATTTTCATGGTTTTTTGTGTGTCTTTGTATGTATTTAATGATGTGATGTAATTCAGCTGCCTATCTTGGCCAGGTCTCCCTTGCAAAAGAGATCTTTAATCTCAATGGGCTTCTCCTGGTTATATAAAGGATAAATAAAAAATAAAAAATCTTATATCAGTTTCTGTGAGAATATGTGTATTCCTACTAGGACTCATCTAACTTGCAACAATGACAAACCGTGGTTCACTGCAAAACTCAGGCAGCTCCGTCAGGCCAAAGAAGATGCTTACAGTAAGGGGGACAATGTCTTGTATAAACAGGCTAAATAAACACTGGCAAAGGAGATCAGAGTGGAATTCTTCTGTAAAAATAAGGACTCAGTTCACTTCCAACGACTCAGCATCAGTGTGGAAAAGTCTGAAAGAGATTACCAATTACAAGACACCACCCCCCAGCACTGTGGAGAATCAACAACTGGCAGATGATCTGAACGAGTTTTACTGCAGGTTTGAAAGAACACCCATCACCTGCCCTGAACGCCTCTCCACACATCCATTCACACCAATAACAACTCCTGCAACCCACCCTGAACACCTCTCCAATCAAGTGCTTAAAGCGGGCCGGACGGGGCTAATAGCCCCGGGCCAGTAGCACCGAGGCCAGAATAGCGCAGGGTTTCCACAGTGGAGCTTGAAGCACCGCTGCACGTCACTAAAACACGCCCTTTACACGCCCTGATAAAAGTGGCCGTTTGTTTGCATGCTTTGTTACATATTCAAATTCAAAAGCATAGATGTTTTAACTATAGAATGCATGATACATTGATCATATTGATTTAATTTATCAGGACTCAAAATTAATCACACATAAATGCACTTATTTCTATTTTACTTATTTATTTTTAACGCTCATGAAAATAGCCTGCTTATTCAGTCGAGTCTGTTTCTGTTTATTAGCCACAGTAGCCGTCACATTTAGAATGAATGATAATATCTCTATTTTTATAAAAGCTCCCGAACAAAAAACATTATTAGGCTATATTCTTGATATGATAGGCAACGTGAGAAAAACTCTCGAGACGAGGGTTGTGACAGATAATATAAGTTACTTAATAAATACACGATTGGGATAGAAAATAAGGAGCTGACGTCTGATTTCTTCAAGCGGTCATATTTACCATGTTTACTATGGTAACTTTAATGTTTAGCGTGCATAGTCTTTTACATCGCTTATAAATATTTCTGCCTTGTTTAGTGATTATAATCCACATCGGATCAAGTTATTTCAAACACTTGCTGCTAACTAATAGTGAGTTTTGAGCTCAACTTATTTTAAAGCATTTAATACCTGTGTTAAAGCTGTTATCTTTCTGAAATGATCCGCGCTGACGCTCTCTAGACACGGAGAATCTCCGTCTTTGTTCATAACCCCTCCTCTAGCCCCAGCTGGCCCGCTTTGGCCCAAGGTTTTTGTCGGGCCAAAAAACCCTGGCCGTTGGCCCCGAGGAAGCCCCGGCGAGGCACGATCAAGCCCCGGAAGTGACATTGGAAACGCGACTGGCTCTGGCACCCACTAGCACGCCCGGTCTTAGCTCGATAGTGGAAACACGGCTATTGTGTTACACCAGCCTGTCTGAAATCCTGTGCTCACCAGCTGGCCCCCATCTTCACACAGATTTTCAACAGATCGCTGGAGCTGTGCGAAGTCCCTTCATGCTTCAAATGGTCCACCATCATCCCCATCCCTAAGAAACCCAAAATTACAGGACTAAATGACTACAGGCCTGTGGCTCTAACGTCTGTGGTCATGAAGTCATTTGAAAAACTGGTGCTGGCCCACCTGAAGGACATCACTGGACCCTTGCTGGATCCTCTTCAGTTTGCCTACAGAGCAAACAGGTCTGTGGACGATGCAGTAAACATCGGACTGCATCATGTTCTGCAACATCTAGACAGACCGGGGACTTATGTGAGGATCCTGTTTGTGGACTTCAGCTCTGCCTTTAACACGATCATCCCAAACCTCCTCCTGCCCAAACTAAATCAGCTCTCCGTGCCCACCTCCATCTGTCAGTGGATCAACAGCTTCCTGACAGACAGGCAGCAGCTAGTGAGATTGGGAAAATACACATCCAGCACCCGTACAATCAGCACCGGAGCTCCCCAGGGCTGCGTTCTCTCTCCACTGCTCTTCTCCCTGTACACCAACGATTGCACGTTTAAGGACCCCTCTGTCAAGCTCCTGAAGTTTGCAGACGACACCACACTCATCAGCCTCATTCAGGACAGTGACGAGCCTGCTTACAGACAGGTTAAAGAGCTGGCTGTCTGGTGCACTCTCAACAACCTGGAGTTTAACACGCTTAAAACAGTGGAGATGATCGTGGACTTCAGGAGAAACCCCCCTGCACTCCCCCGACTCACCATCATGAACAGCACTGTGACTGCAGTGGAGTCATTCAGGTTCCTGGGCACCACTATCTCTCAGGAACTGAAGAGGGACATTCACATTGACTCCATTGTGAAAAAGGCCCAGCAGAGGTTGTACTTCCTCCGCCAGCTGAGGAAGTTTAACCTGCCACAGGAGCTGCTGAAACAGTTCTACTCCACCATCATTGAATCCATCCTCTGCACTTCAGTAACTGTCTGGTTCAGCTCAGCTTCTAAATCTGACCTCAGAAGACTACAGAGGGTAGTCTAAATTGCTGAGCGAATCATCGGTACAACCCTTCCTTCTATTCAAGAACTGTACTTATCCAGAGTGAGAAAAAGGGCTGTCAAAATCACCAGTGGTGTCAAAAGTACTGGCATTCATTACTCAAGTAGAAGTATAGATACTAGGGTTTAAAAAGACTTTTGTAGAAGTTGAAGTATCAACTCAAGCTTTTTACTCAAGTAAAAGTGTAAAAGTACTGGTTTAAAAAACTACTTAAAGTATAAAAGTAAAAGTAATGTAAGGGAACAAATGCCATTAAGAACAAAAGCTTAGGCCGCACCACAGGGGCCTTTTGTGCACTACCCCACCGCCTCAAAAAACATTTTTCTAAAGGCCATAGGCCATAATGACTATAATGTTTTATTAAAATGTTAATGTTGAAAAATTTGGGATGCACTAGGATTCCTGTTTCAGCCGCATATATGAAAATACAAAAATGGTGTGCACATCCCAAACATCCAATTAGGACGCAGGTGCAAGACAACTAAATGATATAGACAAATAAAGAAGTGAAGTCTGAACACTGAAAACTACTGCTCCAGAGGAATTTAATCAAGCAACGTTTCGACCTTCAGATCTTCCTCAGCCGCATATATGCCCATTTAAAATGAACGCACTTTAGTACAATGCAAATACATTAAAGGACTAGAGATATGATGACTAGTTGCAAATAAGTATTGTTATGGTGCAAAAAGTCAAACTTCAGAGGCTTGTCATCAATAACTTTTAATGGAATGTACATCCAAGATTAGCTGCAGGAATCTGCGAGGGGAATGGACAAGAACATTGGTGCAGGCTTAGTAACAATTACACTTGTATGGTTGTCTATTTACAGTAAACATTATAGTGCTGTCAAAATGAATGATTAATCCAAGTGATTAATCAAAAACTAAAACTGAAAAAGAAATCATAATCCTGATACTTTCTTGATTGATAGCTTCTTGTATTTGGTACATACGTCTGCTATGTCCAGTGTTCGGGGGTAACGAGTTACAAAGTTGGTATAGCCTACTTATCACAACATTGTCAATCGCATCGTCAATCGAAAACGCTAATTTATTAAAACGTCTCGCTACCGAACTACGTACAGTAGCTTAATTTGTGGAGGACGAAGAAAAAGCACTCATTTGGTAAATGAGCCAGTGAGAAATAATAACTTTTAAGTAGGGTCCAGTGCCTTTTCAATACTTTTAAAACGGTACCGGCTCCTAAACGGTGCCTGAACCGATACTTTAAAAAAAAGAACCACAAAAAAACTATGGATAACTTTAAATAACATTACAAATATTTAAAATAAATCCATAGCTTGTTGTGCTTCCCTTAATCTAAGGCTAATAAATGTATTTCACAGTCTGGGTCATTATTTAATACAAAACCACACATAATGTTTCTGCTGTATCTCTGTCACTCACTCTGATATTTAGTTAACATGAGTGCTGTCTGTCACTGTCTTAAATCAGTTCTGTGAATTACTGTATGGTCATTAATGAATTCTTTATAAAGTAGCAACAATGTCGTTTTTAAAATACAGTACTGTGCAAAAGTCTTATGGAAAAAATAGTATTTTCTCCCCAAAAAGGGTTTTAAGCCAGTTATTTATATCTGTAGTGTGTCAGTAGGAAATATCAGTTTGCCATTAATTTTAATAATAATCTAGTGCGAGTTTGAATGCACAAGCAGTCTGACAACGGCAAAATGAATGTTTGGAAATGTAAACTGATATTTTATACTGACACACTACAGCAAAATATATAAATAACTGTCCGAACACCATTCTTTTAAGTGAAAATACTAACGTGTCTAAGACTTTTGCACAGTAGTGTATGTATAAAGTACGTATGATTAAATTAAGTATATTTAAATAAGTTTAATTAAAGTATGTGTTCGTTCATATGTGTTAAGGGCTAGATTTTCGCTGGAGGAAACGGCTGTGGTTTGATGAGCGAAAACTTTACAGATGAGAAACCGACTGCTACCTCGTGACCTTTTGTAAACTGTATTTATGACAAAGAACTGCACAGATATGGATATTCTAACAATCTAAACACATACCTTGTGTCCTCTGTTTGTTTAAGTGCGCATGCGCTGTGCCGCCGCGGTCTGCGCCTCTGCGGATTGAAGAGCGCGCTGAAAGACGGGAGGAGACCGGTCTGACGCTGGTTTCATGTGAAATTTAAGCGGACTGACTCTGAGGCGATCGGATACCGGTTCCATACCCAACCCTACTTTTAAGAAATATATTTTTTGATAAAAGAACCCAAAACTGTCTATGTCCTGGTTGGACTGTGATGTGATTTATGTCACGTGCAGGTGCGATGGATCGCGTACAGACCAATAGGGTGTCGGAATGGTATATGTTTATACTTCTCATCCAACCACAATCTAATTCACTCCATCCGGATGGCGCGATTTATCTGGATAGGTTTTTTTTTTTTTTTTTTGAATAATGACAAGCCGGAATGAAAACAAGCCGAAATGAAATAGCAGTAACGAAGGTATTTTTAAAATGTAAGGAGTAGAAAGTACAGATACTTGCCTGAAAATGTAAGGAGTAGAAGTAAAAAGTCGGCTGAAAAATAATCACTCAAGTAAAGTATAGATACCCCAAATTTCTACTTAAGTACAGTAACGAAGTATTTGTACTTCGTTACTTGACACCTCTGAAAATCACTCTGGACCCCTCACATCCAGCACACTCCCTCTTTGAACTGTTGTCATCTGGTCGACGCTACAGAGCACTGAGCACTAGAACGACCAGACACAGGACCAGTTTCTTCCCTCAGGCAATCCATCTTATGAACAATTGATAAAAACTGTGGACCACACTACAATTTATATTTATATACACTTATTTATCTAACACACAAATTTAGTGTACACTTACATTTTGCACATAATATACCTGTACATACATAACTGCTTTTTGTAATATACCTGCCTACAATTGTCAATTTGTATATTGTCATTCCTTACCTAATTTTTACCTACTGACATCTGGGAAACTTTGACAGATAAGTTGTTTGAATTTTGGCCACTTTTTGTTTACCTGTGTCATCCACAAGGCTACCTAAAACAAACAAACAAAAAATAATAATAATTATAACTGTAATATTATTATAAAACAGACAACTTGTCTAAACATTTGTTATACATTTTTGATGAACTGACTATTTTTCCAAGACTCATAACTCACTGTGCTATGACCAAATCCAATTTGTGTAATTTTTCCAGCGATATATAAAAATAAACATCCACATTTAATGAGATTGAATGAATGCAGAAAAAGTTAAATGTATTGCATCCCCATCCATATGAATGGTAATATCTCGGGAAGAAAAGAGCTTTTTAGAACCGCAAAAAAATACATTACCTGAATGTCAATTTCGAGACGAAAAACAGCTTCCTTGTAGCAGCAAGCAAGTTCTCGTTCGATGGACTCTGTATAAGTTCCATTCTTGTTCTATTTGGCAGAAACAGCCGAATCTACCGTTTCCTGCTCTAATAAAGAAGTTTCTTCCTCCACTTTACATGAAAAACTAACGTTGCAGGCGCCAAAAGTGAGCATAGACTGATAGGAAAATCCTTACACTCAGCAACCATTCAATTTCCACAAGTTAAAATTAATTAAGTTAATTCTTGATATCAACAATGACATCATCATTTGCAGAAATACAAATTCCTGATATCAAGAATTAAATTTCCACTAGTAAAAAATATAATTATTGATATCTGTAGCTGCATTTTCACTAGTTAAATGTCACCATAGGCTGCAATTCCAAATCAGCTGTTGATATCAAGAATTAATTTCTTACTAATAAAAACCTTTATTTTTGAAATCAGTAATCACGTGGTTACTATTGCAAATATCCATTTTTGATATCAATAATGTAATTGTCACTAGTGACAATGTCACTTTCTGATATCATGAATGTGATTGTAACTAGTAATAAAGCCATTTCAGATATCAGAAATTACTCTCATAATTATTGAAATCAGAACTGAGTTCTTGATATCAGGAATTTATATTTTTATTATTAACCATGTAAACTATTAGTGATATCAAAACAGAGGTTTTTACTAGTAAGAATTGCATTTCTGATGTGTGAAATCGGAATTTCAACTAATAAGAAATCAGTTCTTGATATTAACAATTAAATTTGAATGGCAGCCTATGGTGACAGTTCTAACTAGTGAAAATACAATTACAGATATCAAGAATTATCATAGTTGAAATATAATTCCTATATAATTCCAATATAATTACCTATTGAAAACTGAATTCTTGATATCAAAAAATACATTTCAGATATCATGAATTCCTTTTTGGATATGTGCATAATTTAATGACGAGTGCAACCCTTTATGAATTTTTATGGCAAATAAACAACAAGATACAGAGCCCAAAAAGAGAATAGGCACATTCGATTGCCCTCTCATGAAAATAAAATGCTCATGTAGGCTATTTTTAATCATTATTTTTCATTATTTTATTTGTATTTTGGCAGAGGCTACTTACTACAACACTACAAAAATACTTCTGTATGCTATCAGATTTTGTGGTGCAGATGATAGAGCATAAAGCAGTTGTATTTTGACGAGACTGACCCAGGTTCGATTCCACCTTCTGCTGAACTCTTTCTTCACCCTTTTCAAACTCTAAGGCAAAGAGGGTTAATATTGTAATGGCTGAGATAGTCATGAGAAAGAGGTTCAATAGACATTATCATTCATCTTGTCTATCAGTGCTTCAAGAACCAGACAACATGCTATATAAAAATAATGCATATTTGGACACGACTCATTCAGGTAGCCAACGATATAAAAAAAAAAAAAAGTCCAGTAAAATGTTTGTATGATGCATTATGTTACATTTTTCCTTTTGGTTGTATTTTTTATTTGATGTATTAGAAGAAAGTGTAATAAAACCAAAAGTAAACACCTGAAAAAACACATTAAGTTATTTTTAAAATTATTATTTTTTGTACAACAACAACAACAACAACAAAAAAAATGAATCCAGGCATAATATAATTTTCACATTTCACCGACAAAACAAACAAATAAAGGAGGAGCCGTTTCTGCACATGGATGTTCTTCTGCCTTCTTTGGCCAATGCTGACGCTAAAACGAGGAGTGTCTGAAAACCTGTAAAAATGGCATTTCTATATATCTGTAAAAGTATTTTTACTAGTTAAAATGTTAAGATGTCAGTAATTTTATTTTCACTAGTTGCAATGGCAAATTCAGATGACAGCTGCCTTTGTTGATATCAATAATCAATTTGTTACTAGTAAAAATGTCAATTCTTGATATTAAGAATTTAGTTTTCACTGGTTAAAATGTTAATTCTTGATATCAGTTAATGTAATTCATCATGTTACTATTGTTATTTCTGATATCTGAAAATGCATTTCTTATATCAATATAATTTCTGATATCTGAAATGGCTTTCTTATTAGTTACAATCACATTCATGATATTAGAAATGAACATTGTCACTAGTGACAATTAAAGGGGGGGTGAAATGCTATTTCATGCATACTGAGTTTTTTACACTGTTAAAGAGTTGGATTCCCATGCTAAACATGGACAAAGTTTAAAAAATTAAGTTGTGCGTTTGAAGGAGTATTTTTTTTCCAAAAATACCTCTTCCAGTTTGTCACAAGTTTCGGAAAGTTTTTTTTGAGTATGGCTCTGTGTGACGTTAGATGGAGCGGAATTTCCTTATATGGGTCCTGAGGCACTTCTGCCGGAAGAGCGCACGCTCCCGTATAGCAGAGCACTGAGAGCACAACAGACTTTACTGATCAGAGCGAGAGACCGAAATGTCACCAGTGGATGGAGTTTATTTTTACAGAGCATCAACGGAGTTGTGCAAGTGTTTTTGTTTGTTCCCTGCATTTCGAAGATGCTTGTTTTACAAACAAGGCCCAGTTTGACGCCGGATTTGCACATCGTTTATTTCTTAAGGATAATGCAGTCCCAACGAAAAAGGGTCACGATCATGTGTTGGAACCACAGGCGGTGAGTAAAACTGCTTCAAATATCTCTGTGTTATTAACTTAGCTATCGGCGCGTAAGCACATCAAGTAAACAACATGCGATGTTGTCATCAAACTGCACTTTCCACATGTACAGCTTAAAAAAAAAAAAAAAAAAAGACGACAAAGTGGAACTTAGTCATTTTCCAAAACCGCTAAGCAAATATATACAGTTTCAATACATACCACATAGACACGTCCTGCTGAAGTTGTTGCTGATGCTGCTCTTGTTATATTTCAGCCTCTGGATCTCATTCTGCATCATAAACAAACGGCTGAATCTGACTGTTAGCCATGGTTTGTTTTGGATGATGGTTTTGTCCTCACGGTGTCACAGCTTCCAAACGCTCTCAATGCAAAAGCTTACCTGCGCTCGTGATTCTTTAGCTCCGCCCACACGTCACGCCTCCAGCCGCTCGTGTTTTTCCGGGAAAAAACAGTACAGACTATCTTTCTCTTATGAATATAATAAAACTAAAGACTTTTTGGAGTTATGAATGATGCAGTAATACGCTATAGGTACTCAAGATTAACAGGATATTGAGTGAAAACTATCATTCCCCCCCCCCCTTTAAATTGTTGATATCAAGAATAGTCTGTACTAGTAACCATGTGATTACTGTTATCACAAATAAAGTAAAAGAAATTACTAGTAAGAATTGTATTTCTGATGTGTGAAATTTGAATTTCAACTAGTAAGAAATCAATAATTGATATCATCAATTAAATTTGAATTAGGCAGCCTATGGTGACATTTAACTAGTGAAAGTGAAGTGACATTCAGCCAAGTGTGGTGACCCATACTCAGAATTTGTGCTCTGCATTTAACCCATCCGAAATGCACACACACAGAGCAGTGAACACACACACACACACTGTGAGCACACACCCGGAGCAGTGGGCATCATTTATGCTGCGGCGCCCGGGGAGCAGTTGGGGGTTCGATGCCTTGCTCAAGGGCACCTAAGTCGTGGTATTGAAGGTGGAGAGAGAACTGTACATGCACTCCCCCCACCCACAATTCCGTCCGGCCCGAGACTAGAACTCACAACCTTTCGATTGGGAGTCCAACCCTCTAACCATTAGGCCACGACTTCCCTGTAATTGTGAAAATACAATTACAGATATCAAGAATTAACATTCTTACTAGTGGAAATGTAATTCCTGATATCAATAATTTGCATTTTAACTAGTGGAAATTGAATTATTGATATCAATAATTAATATTAATATTAATCTCAAGAATTCATATCCTGCGAATGAATAAAAGTCAATTTGCTTGCCATAGTCATGGGAAATATCGTATCTTGTATTTTATTGGGAATAACGCAGCTTGAAGGTCATTTAGCTCTCTTCTGTCATCTTTATAACCTACAGATTTGTTTCTTTTCATTTTTTAAAGGGGGGTGGGGGTACAATAGTGTTTTATGTATTCAGAATTGTTCACAGTGTTAAAGAGATGGATTCTCATGCTAAACATGGCCAAAGTTTAAAAAAATAATTTAGAAGAATGACTGAGAATTTCTGTGCCGAAAATCATACTTCCGGGTTGGTACCAGTTTCGACTGTTTTTTTTTCCGATCGTGGCTCTAATGACGTACACGAGAAGGGAACTCCTTATATGATCATTTCTCCCGGAAAGCGTGCCCGCGTACACATTTGACCAGAGGAGAGCGAGATCGCTGCATTGTTCGAGAATGTCTCCAAATAAGTGTGTTTCTGGAAGTGAGGGAAAGTTTACTGTGTTCAGCTTCCCCAAGAACCCAGCGTTACATGAACAGTGGATGCAGTGTTTTCCGGGGCAGGAACTGATCAAGTGTGTTTGTGTGTTCTGGTCATTTGAGTGACGAACGTTTTATAAACAAGGCCCAGGTCGACGCTGGATTTGCACATTGTTTGCTATTAAAACATGGAGCCATCCCTGTGATAAAAGACCCCATTCATGTAAGTACAATTGCATCAGATTTCTGTATTTTGTTGGAAATCCACACAAAAACAACACGAAACATCAGCATTATAGCTCTGCTCACGGCAAAGCTGTAATTTTCTTTTATAAATATAACACAACTAAAGACTTTTTGGAGTTATGAAGGATGCAGTACTACTCTATAGGTACTAAAGATTAACATGAGATTAGGTGAAACTGTGTATGCTATGTACCCTTTAATTGTATTTGTACAACTGTCATTTTGAAAACATTGATGCCAGCAGAATCACTTGAAACCTACACTACCAATTTAGTATGATTTTACACAGAACCCATGAAGCAATATACATGTAAGGCCCTAGAAATGTCATGGATGATGAAAAAGCTGAATCCAGATATATAATAAAGCAGAGTCCACATGACCACTAGGTTTGCTTAATAGTACAATATTTAGCACTGATAACCACTTAAAACCTTAGTAGTCTCAGACCCAGACTTCATGCCTTTGAGCCGCTGTGGACAACTGTGCCAGTGAGCATTTATATGGATCAACTAAATGCTGGATTTCCGAAAGTTTGTAAAGTATAAACTCTTTAAAATACGTCCAAGAGTTTTACACACTTCAAACAGCCTTTTATTCATATCATATCAATGTTTTTTAGTCTTCTCAGAGTTTTTTAAAGCAAAGGTTTTTCCTCTTCCCAATCTTTTAGGCACCCCAGAGATCTGTTTTGTTCCTCCTTCTGCTTCCTTACTGATTCTTTCCAGTGTTCTGGCTTTTTCCGGCTCCTTGATTTCCTTCAACTTGTCAATCATAAACTCAATGTCCTGAAGTGTGAACAGTGAATCCGCATTGAGTGCAATGATCTGCAGAGTTTCCACACAGTGAAAGGCTTCCATCACAAGCTTTATTTTCTCTTTCTCAAAATCTTGCAGTTCTTCTTCCATCTTCTTGACCAAAGACATACCATCCCTAATTTTGTCTTCATATTTCTTCTTTAACTCTTCATATGTCCTCTGCTCTAACTTTGTCTTTGTTTCATATATTTTGGCTTCTTTGACATGTTTGCTGTAGTGGCATTTATTTGTGCACACTGTACAGTAACCATTTTTCATAACGCTGCACCATGACAGATTTCTGACCCACCAGCATCCTGGATAATGACAGTTCTCCTGACAGACAGTGCAGCACATCGCTGTTTTGGCTACAGAAGGATTAATATCAACCTTCTCTTTGTAGGGCACTTCAATTTCATACTTTAGGGTTTCATTGTTTTGGATAAAATCCATGTTCTGCTCCAGGACTTCTTGAGTTTGTTTCAGCTCCTTTTGCTTTTTGTCTATCTCTTCAACACGAAATCTTAGATTGCAGATGTTCGTTTGCAACTTGTTTTGTTTCTGCAAAACATTTTCTGTCATGTTCAGGGATTTTGATTTTGCAGTCTCCATGAATTTGAAAAATTTGTCCATCCCCTGATAGCTGCGCTTCCAAGATTGTTCCAGAACCTGCTCTTGTTCTTCAGAATATTCTTCATCAGAGGTCTGAACTTGACAGTTGTCAAACAGGAAAAACACTGGCTGATTATTTTCCTTTACTGCACACTTGATTTCAGCCGCTTTAACAGCCGTCAGGGCATCTTTAGGGATAGCTCCAGTTGAGTGTGTGAAGAGCAAGACAATGTTTTCAGCAACATCTTTTCCAAATAAAGACTGAACAGCATTAAATATGTATATTTGTCTGTCAGAGAGTCGATTTTGGGTCGCTTTAACCACCAGACAAACAGCATCTATTGCATGACCCATTTCTTCAGATTTTATTAAGCTACACAAACTCATGGCAATCTCTCGATCCATCTCAATACTCCGAGTGTCTCCAAATCCTGGTGTGTCAATGATTGTTAAATCGACTGGACTATCTTGCAGATAAAACCCATAAAGAGTGATGCTGGAGGTCTGACTGTGAGCTTGTGTTTGGTCACTCTGATCATCTGTGATCTCAAACCAAATCCTGTCTTCACTCTGAACACCTAAGATGTAGTTGACCATCGTGTTGATCAGGGTTGTTTTCCCTGTTCCTGTTTCTCCCACCATTACAAACGTTTTATGGGGTTTGTCTTTGTTTCTTTCACCAAAGGTCAGTTTTCTATATTCATCAGGATATTCTGCCCTCAGTTTCAGACGGTATCGAGTAGGAGTACCACTTCCAATTACACTACTTTGGTTGATGATTTTATCAATATTGTACATGTTTGGTCCAAGAAAGGGCAATTGCTGAAATAAAAAAGCAGAAAACAATGTTTGTTTGTTTTTAACCTATAAAAACCTATAAGTGCAATCAATCAATTAACCAATCAGTAAATATATTTGAAAAAAGAACAGTACATCATCTCTGAGGCTCAAAAAACAATATAATGACATAGACAAAAAATAATAATTGGGAATGGGATGTGCACTCACCACCAGTTTAAGTTACTCTAAAAACGTAATTAATTTCTAGCTACTAATTACACTTTCAACAGTGTAATTAGAATATGATACTTATTAGGCTCACACAAAAAAAAAAAAAAGTAGTACATTACTTAATATTAATTACTTTCTAAAGTCAGTATCAACATCGATGGTGAGCGTGATTTCACCAAGTACAACAACATCCTTGTTGATCCTGGAACAACATTCCAATCAACCAATCAGAATTGAGATATAACTTTTCAGAAAATATCTGTTTTAGGCTTTAAACCAGGGTTAAATGCTTAAACACCCTTGTTTATCAGCTATCATTTCCCTCTGATTTTATGAATAAATTATGACTAGGGTTAGGTTTTGGGGTAGGGATTGGGTTAAGTCTATATTTTTGGACAATAATGTTGATCCAGGATCATCAGAAGATGTTGATCCAGGACCATGTCTTGGCAAAATCATGGCGACCCAACATCGACCAATTGAACAATACAAGGATGGACATGAAACTGCTCTTAATTCTTTCAAATAAATAATTTAATATTCCATTATCCAAATTATTCTTAAACTAACCAAAGTATTTCTATAGGGAGAAGGTTGCATAAAAAAGAATTTTTCCATAGTATACACTATTTAATGCAACTACATCCGAAGTAACTGTAATTAAAAAAACAAAAAGACTATGAGGGAAGTACATAAATAACAGTAAATAAATAATGAATTAATAAATAATTACTTTCTTAATGTATTACACCCAACACAGGGCATTTCAAAATGCTGCAAACATGCAGTATATAATATCATATGCTGGTGAAAATTTCAGATGTGATGGATTTTAAATGATACAGTTTAACTAAATGAAAATGCATCTGAATGAAAGGGCTCTGTGAGATAATTAAAACATGCACATTTCTTAAATGTTCAATAATTTCAGCAGGTAACAAAGTTATAGTAAATTTATATAAAATTCACTTTAATAGCCCTGTATTAACAGTACAATAATAATAATAAAAAAAAAAAAAACATCAGACCAATCATGAGCAATGTTTCTGGAATAATACAGATTTTAGTGAGACATCCTTATTGTTTGTTATACAGATCTGGTAATCAATCCACATTAAATATTTTGTTCACATCAGATATCAGAAAGACATAACTTAAACAGTAAACATTTCTGTAAGCTAAATTAATTTGGTGCTTAGGAACATTAAATCAACCATTTTCTTGCTCCCAATTTTTATTGATATGCTATTATTATAACTGTAGTATACAGTAAGACACAACTCGTGACAAATCATCACAATATCACATAGAATCACAGAGCATACAGAAGAGCAATACAAGTTTAATATGTTGCAATATTACCTGTTTGCACCAGTGTTTCCTTCTGTAACTCACCGCAGGAACTTACAGACAGGAAGATCTGCAGCTCTGTTTATACTTGCTGCAACACCTTTTTATTTAGAAGATCATGTGATCTGCAAAAAGGATCAAATAATATTTCTAATTGTGAAAAATAAAATCATACTGAATATCTCATATTTTGATTAACTAAATTCCAAACTGCACTCTGCAAATGCAACCTATTTCTAACAATATAGTACATTGAAACGTTGATGGCATTCTCTTTTATATTTGTATGGTTTTTATTTATTTATTTATTTTTGTTTTTACATCTGTGTCCTTTCATAATTACTAATAGTTGTAAATGTATTTGTATAATGGAAAATTATCATATTCATAAGGCAAGATATAGTAGATTTAAACCTAGTCCAACATGTTCGCAATTGATTAACAGCTTTTATAATTTTCACAAATCTCCTACATATAAGCTTTTTAAACATTTCATATTATTCAAATAGTTAAATTCAGTTGGTTGGTTAATGATTATTTATCTTTCTATGTTTTGTATTTATTATATATTTGTTTTATATATATTATAGAACTGCTTTGTTGTCTTTTGTTGTTAACTGAAAAAATAAAAATCAAAATCAAAAGGTACAGCTCGAATCTCATTGAATGGGAAATACCAAATTTTTTTGCAAAACTCATGTTTCAATAACAGAATGACTGCAAGTGTGATTTTTCTAAATATACCCATTCTGCTTGTGTACAGTTTGCAGAAAAAAATGGCAATTTTTGAGAAAGTTGCTAATTATTTTTGTATAATTGTGTCCAACACACCATGCAAATGGCGTGACACAAACATGCTGATAAAGTGAACAGCTCTCGGAAAAAAGGTGAAAAAACTGCCACTGGTGCTGTATCTTTTCGAAAAGTACACTTTTATACCTGATTTACCCATACAATTGTACATGTTAGTGCCTAAAGAGTACATTTTAGTTCCCATATGGTACATAATAATACCTTTGTACCTTTATCCTATGTGTACAAAGTGAATAGTTTCAGTTCTGCTCATTGTTACTTGAGTTCTATAAAACAGCATAATGTACAAACTACATTAGTACAAAATCTGGAGCAGAAGTGAAATGCATAAATGTAGAGAAAGAAAGAACGTTTTGTGATGGTTTGGGTTAGCAGCTCCTTCCACCACAGAGGAAGAGAGAGGTCAACAAAGTGCTTCTCATTCACTGGCCGTAAATGGTGATAAAGAACATACACTTGTAGGAGAGGGAAATGCCTTTTCTATTGGCCGTCCTGAAGACCCACATCACAGAATTGAAGAAGATTGACTTGGGTCCTTTTTAATTGATTGTAGACCAGGGTGCCGTTACATTAAACAAGTTTACCAAATAAGCCAGGCTTATTTCAGTTAGCCTGACTTAATGTCACTTAATTTGGTTTCATGAAGCAAAATTACCATAGCTCAAGCTTAGTCACTCTGCCTACTTAAGCTGGGAAACTAACCTGGTTCGGAGCAGTCTAACTGTCAGGCTCAGCTTAGTTCCTCTAACAATGACCAATAGGAACGCATTGATATTACCGCTGACTCTCTCACATAATTTATCAGTCCAAAAATAAAAATATACAGAAAATGCAACTTCAAATGAATAAAAAATAGGTAATGTTATGAAGGACTAATAATGGACAGTGAATGTCATTGGGGGGCTTTTTAATTGACAGCTCTAACTACGAATCAGTACAGCTTTAGTGGCATCTGCAAGAATACACCTAATGGATTACCCATACGGAATCAAGCCATATGGACACCTAGCCCAGTACAGGGGCTGACCAGAACTCCGGGCATGCTAACACCAGTGCTGGGCCTGGCGGCAGACTCCTCCATCAAGTCTGAGCACCGAGGGTGTGGGAGGATGCTCAACCAGGGTACACCAACAGGGGAACTCTACTGGGAGAAGAAAGGCGCTCGCATCCCCGTATAAGGGGGAATGGCATAGCAAGCGTGACACCCAGCCAGTGCTTCCCGCCAATTACCTGTTACCCAACACACGGGAAGAAACTGTCTTTACACGAAGGTTGTAAAACCTCACGAAGGTATTAGGTGTCGCCCAGCCCGCAGCTCGACAGATGTCTGCCAGAGAGGTGCCATGCGCCAGAGCATAGAAGGAGGCCACACTCCATGTGGAGTGGGCCCTCACCCACAGGGGGCACGGTTCACCTTGGGAATGGTACACCAAGGCGATGACATCCACTATCCAGTGGGCCAACCTCTTCTTGGAGACAGCCTTGCCCTTCTGCTGACCTCCAAGGCAGAACATTAGCTGCTCAGAGCTTCTGAAGGGTGTGGTCCACGTATATGCAAAGCGTTCTTAAGGGGCACAGCAATGCTGGATCTGCCTGCTCCAGGGGCAGCACTTGCAGGTTCACCACCTTGTCTCAGAAGGGAGTGGTGGGAACCTTGGACACATATCCCGTCCAGGGTCTTAGGACAACGTCAGAGTAGGCCGGCCCGAACACAAGGCACTCTTCACTTACCGAAAATGCTTGGAGGTCCCCGACCCTCTTGATGGAAGTGAGCGCGACCGGTAGCGATGTCTTGAGAGACAGGAACTTAAACTCGACTGAATCCAGCGGCTCATAGGGACCTCTCTGAAGTCCTGCCTGCCAATAGAGAGGTCCCAGGAGGGAATCAGGGAATCAGGGACCGGTCGTCCACTGCATCGTGATGGGCTGCAATGGCAGCCATATAAACTTTCAGGGTGGAGGGTGACAGCCTATGCTCAAACCTTTCTTGCAGGAAAGCAAGCACGACTCTGACCAGGCATCTCCAGGGATCTTCTCTGTGAGAAGAACACCAATTCGTGAACAGACTCCTCTTTAGAGCATAGAGCTGCCTCGTAGAGGGGGCCTCTAGCCTGAGTGATAGTGTCTACCACCGCTGGTGACAGATCACTTAGGTGTGCCAAATGGTGCCAAGCCCCTGACAGAGGAGGTCCCTCCTCAGGTGGATTCGCCAGGGAGGGGCTGTCACGAGGAGCATGAGTTCCAAAAACCAGGTCCGGACAGGCCAGTAAGGTGCAACCAACAGGACTTGTTCCTTGTCCTCCCTGACTTTGCACAGCGTCTGTGCGAGCAGACTCACTGGGGGAAATGCATACTTGCGTAGAGCCCGAGGCCTGCTGTGTGCCAGTGCTTCCGTGCCCATGGGGTCCTTGGACAGGGAATAGTACAGCTGGCAGTGGGAGGACTCGTGGGAAGCAAACAGGTCTACCTGGGCTTCCCTGGATCGACTCCAGATCAGCTGTACTGTCTGGGGATGGAGTCACCATTCCCCGGGAAAGGTGAGCTGTCGTGAGAGAGTGTCGGCTGCATGATTGAGTTCCCCCGGGATGTTGATAGTCCAGTGACTTGAGCCGCGTCTGACTCCAGAGGAGGAGATGGCGGGGGAGTTGAGACATGCGACGTGATCGTATACCGCCCTGTTGGTTGATGTACGAAACAGCCGCAGTGCTGTCCATGCAGACCAACACGTGCCTGTCTAGTAACAGCGACCGAAACCATCGTAAGGCTATATGCACTGCCAGCAACTGCAGGCAGTTGATGTACCAAAGCAGTCGAGGTCCTGTCCAGGACTCTGAAGCTGCCTGCCCATTGCATCTGTTGTGACAACAACATGCCGGGACACTTGTTCTAAGGGCATGCCAGCCCGTAGAAAGGCAAGGTCCGACCAGGTGCTGAATTGGTGGCGACACATCGGTGTGATGGTGACACAATGTGTACGGCAGCGCCATGCCCATCTCGGGATTCGTGAGGATCGAGACATGACAGTACGCGTCTTTCAGGTCGATCACTGCAAACCAGTCCTTGGGCTGAACACATTTGATTATGTGTTTCTGCGTCAACATCTTGAATGAGAGCTTGCACAGGGCCAAATTCAAGACTCGCAGATCCAGGATAGGTCGAAGGCCACCGCGTTTCCTGGGTACGATGAAGTAAGGGCTGTAAAACCCTGCATTATTTTTGTATAATTGTGTCCCACACACCATGCAAATGGCGTGACACAAACATGCTGATAAAGTGAACAGCTCTCGGAAAAAAAGACCAACTGGTGCTGTATCTTTTCGAAAAGTACACTTTTGTACCTGATTTACCCATAAAATTGTACATTTTAGTGCCTAAAGATTACATTTTAGTTCCCATATGGTACATAATAATACCTTTGTACCTTTATCCTATGTGTACAAAGTGAATAGTTTCAGTTCTTCTCATTGTTACTTGAGTTCTATAAAACAGCATAATGTACAAACTACATTAGTACAAAATCTGGAGCAGAAGTGAAATGCATAAATGTAGAGAAAGAAAGAACGTTTTGTGATGGTTTGGGTTAGCAGCTCCTTCCACCACAGAGGAAGAGAGAGGTCAACAAAGTGCTTCTCATTCATTGGCCGTAAATGGTGAGAAAGAACATACACTTGTAGGAGAGGGAAATGCCTTTTCTATTGGCCGTCCTGAAGACCCACATCACAGAATTGAAGAAGATTGACTTGGGTCCTTTTTAATTGATTGTAGTCCAGGGTGCCGTTTCATTAAACAAGTTTACCAAATAAGCCAGGCTTATTTCAGTTAGCCTGACTTAATGTCACTTAATTTGGTTTCATGAAGCAAAATTACCATAGCTCAAGCTTAGTCACTCTGCCTCCTAAGCTGGAAACTAACCTGGTTCGGAGCAGTCTAACTGTCAGGCTCAGCTTAGTTCCTCTAACACTGACCAATAGGAACGCAATAATATTACCGCTGACTCTCTCACATAATTTATCAGTTCAAAAATAAAAATATACAGAAAATGCAACTTCAAATGAATAAATAATAGGTAATGTTATGTAGGACTAATAATGGACAGTGAATGTCATTGGGGGGATTTTTAATTGACAGCTCTAACTACGAATCAGTACAGCTTTAGTGGCATCTGCAAGAATACACATAAGGGATTACCCATAGGGAATCAAGCCATATGGACACCTTACCCATAAAATTGTACATGTTGTACATAAGGGCTGTAAAACCCTGTCCTCATCCTGGTTGGAGGGACCGGCTCGATTGCATCCTTCGCCAGCAGGACAGCAATCTCCTCGCACAAGACAGAGGCGTTGCGTCTCTGAACAGCGACCTCTTGACTGATGGCGAAAGGGGGCATTGTTGGTGAGAATGAGGAGGCAGTGCGTCACTCATCGTCGACCCGTGAGCCTTGCAATTCGGAGGAAAGGGAAATTTGCTCTTTTATTGAAAAAGTGGGTGTCACCAGCCATTGGACCAGCGGCAGAAGAAACAGAAACAGAAGAAACAAAAACTGAGGATTCTCCATCTGGACCTTCTCCAGGGAAAGGAGTGGTGCTGTCTCCACCAGCTCCTGAAGAGCAGTCTTCCACATCTTCGAGTTGCCCATGTCAGGGCCACTTAGTCGTCTTCTTAGAGAACTTCTTCAGCCGGAAGTGACACGGGGGGCGTCGCTCTCCTGCACGGGGTTGATGTGCCGGCCTCGAAGAACTCTCAGCATGGGGCGGAGCTGGTGTGGAGAATGCAGGGGGTGCCAACGGCGACGAGCAGGCTGAGGTGCTGCCCGCGACGGAATGGTGGCAACCGGAGGATCACGTCGGGCTGGATGGCTTCAGTCTGCTGTTGTTCTGTCAGGAACTGCTGGGCACAGCCCCTGACAGCGTCGCTGCACAGGACAGCCTGGGAGATGGGAGCGTCGAGAAAGGGCACTTTGTCAACGTCTCTTATGCCGACCAGGCTGAACCAGAACTGCCCTACTGGACCACCAGAGTGGACATAGTCGCATTGCCATGTGCAGCTCCTGCATCAACCTTGGGTTGGTTCTACCCTAGTGCATTTGTTAAAGCCTTTGCTTGGTGAGTTTGCAGGATAGCCATGGCATGCAGGGCAGAGGCAGCTTGGCCCACAGCACTGCAAGCCTTGGCAGTGAGAGCGGCCGAGAGCTTACAGGCCTTGGGTGAGAGGCGCGGACTATTCTTCCCAGTGGCACCATTTTGCGGACAAGAGTACAAAAACCACAATTGCGCTCTCCTGCTGGGGAATGTCGACGCACCCCTAGCTGCCCCGCCATCGAGGGTAGTGAGGATGGAGGAACGAAACAAGCTGTTTCCAGCCGTAAAAAGGGGCCATCCATGACTACATCACTTCCCCATGCACATCCGGGAAGAAAGGAACCAGAGCAGAACGCGATTGTGAGCCACGCTCTACACATAGAACCAATTGAACAGCCATGAGCACTCAGGGCTGGGCGGTGCATTCACCTCCATCCTGATGCTAACAGCTGCCCGGGAAAGCACAGCTGTCAATTCTGGGTCCAATTCAGCATTGGCGACAACACTCGAGGGGGCAGCCCCACCGAATCTTCATCCACGGAGGTCAATAGCTCATCCCTGATGCTGCAATGCACATCTGATCCCTGGCGGGTAACTGAATGACCCATGGGACTGCCATAACACAGCCCAGCAAAATCATCCAGCAGCCGCACAGGAAGGGGTAAGAGGTCCGTGGGGCGTGGCCCGGCAGAGAAGCTCTCACTGTCACTTCAGATCTCCCAGAGCACTAGCCGGCAGTCCTCTGCTCGTGGCAGAGAAACCGGAATGGGTAGTGACAGAGGGGTCTGCTTACACCGCCTTTCAATTATATCTGTAAGCTTTTCCTCAAGATTTCGCTGATTCTGATCAACCATCTGGACTAAATGATCAATATACTACACCTTTGCTTATATGGATTGACGTTTGGTTATGGTTTGGGACTGTATTTTGAACTTTCGTGGATTTCCAATTGAACTGTCGGAATGTGGTGAGATCCTCATTACTTACCTGACTATGTGGGATTTGTGAGAAATGGACTTTATTTATGATTGAACTCAACATGTGGTTGGGCTTAAATGCTCTAACAAGATGTTTCTTTTCTTTGAATGTTTTGTTGATATTGGTGCTGTTATGGGTGATTGCTCTGTAATCCTTTAAATATATTCTTCTCTACTCTTGGATGAATGGATCCCCTTCCTTTTGTAAATGTGACAAAATAAGAGTGTTACATAAAATGGCCCCACGTTGGATGAAAAGAAAATATGGAATGAAAGAAATTCATAAAGTCATTACTATTTAACGTTGGTGGAATATTTGAATCAGGTGGCGTCTGGTAATTTGTTAACTTAGCCACTGTGCTAAATAAAAACCTTGGATTGTTTTGTTTATTTTCAATGAGTTTGTGTATATGCTCTGCCCTAGCAGTTTTTAGAGCCTGTCTATAGCTGGACATACTGTTTTTCCATGCAATTCTAAAAACTTCTAAGTTAGTTTTTCTCCATTTGCGTTCAAGACTACGAGTTACTTTCTTGAGAGAGTGAGTATTACTGTTATACCATGGTACAGTACGTTTTTCTCTAACCTTTTTCAATTTTGATGAGGGCAACAGCTTCTAATGTATTAGAGAAAATAGTGCCCATGTTGTCAGTCATTTCGTCTAATTCATGTGTATTTTTGGGTACAAATAGCAGTTGAGATAGATCAGGCAGGTTATTTGCGAATCTTTCTTTGGTGGCTGGAACAATAGTTCTGCCCAGACGGTATCGCTGAGACATATAGTTAATATCAGTTATACGCAGCATGCACGATACAAGGAAATGGTCTGTAATATCATCACTTTGAGGTACAATATCTATAGCAGTAAGATCGATTCCATGCAATATAATTAAATCTAGTGTATGATTAAAACGATGAGTGGGCCCGGTGACATTTTGCTTGACTCCAAAGGAGTTTATTAGGTCAGTAAAGGCAAGTCCTAATGTATCATTTGCATTATCAACGTGAATATTAAAATCTCCCATGGTTAGCACCAGAGGTGGGTAGTAACGAGTTACATTTACTTCGTTACATTTACTTGAGTAATTTTTTGGGGTAACGAATACTTTTCGGAGTATATTTAAAGATGGGTACTTTATACTCTTACTTGAGTAAATTTTTTGGGAAAAATCTGTACTTTTACTTCGTTATTGTGGGCGACGCTCCTCTCGTTACTTTATCTTAATGCAATAAATGTTATAAATGCTTCAGTTTATTCCAAACGCGCCGTCTACTTTTCTCTGGGCAATGAGCGATGCCCATTCGCGAATGATTCATTCTTTTGAGTCAATTCTGTTCAAAGGCTTGATCAAACCAATAGGCAAATGAGTGAATTGGTTAATGAATCAGTTTGAATGAGTCGTTCAGTTCCCTGCCGCACGCGCTGAGCGACTGAAGCAGTTCACTCAGAGTTGTAACGTTTAATATCAGCAGCGTTGAAAACGGGGCTATGGAACTGCACTGAATTGAAAGCAAATCTGCAATTAGCTTGCGATGGAGATCCTTATTAGATGAACGTGTGTGCTGACTACTTTTTAACAGGTAATAACTTGGGCTACATTCGATTACAGTACACGATACCACTGTGACATTAGTTTGTTGTACGTGTGTGGCTTATAACAGAGGGGAGTCAAGTTGAATGCAGCTTCCAAAAGACAAAAAATAGCCGATTAAGATTTTATTAATTATAATACAATCACCCTGGTGCGAGTTCGTTCAGCAAGGCATATCATCAGCTGCTAAATTCAGATCTGTGATCGCTTGCTGGCGCTGAGCCAGAGACAGACGCGTTTTTACAGCGCTGCGCATTATAACCAATCACCAGAGGTGGGTAGTAACGAGTTACATTTACTTCGTTACATTTACTTGAGTAATTTTTCGGGGTAACGAATACTTTTCGGAGTATATTTAAAGATGGGTACTTTATACTCTTACTTGAGTACATTTTTTGGGAAAAATCTGTACTTTTACTTCGTTACTGTGGGCGACGCCCCTCTCGTTACTTTATCTTAATGCAATAAATGCTTCAGTTTATTCCAAACGCGCCGTCTACTTTTCTCTGGACAATGAGCGATGCCCATTCGCGAATGATTCATTCTTTTGAGTCAACTCTGTTCAAAGGCTTGATCAAACCAATTGGCAAACGAGTGAATTGGTTCATGAATCAGTTTGATTGAGTCGTTCAGTTCCATGCTGCACGCGCTGAGCTCTGAAGCGGTTCACTCAGAGTTGTAACGTTTAAGAATATTAGCAGCGTTGAAAACGGGGCTATGGAACTGCACTGAATTGAAAGCTAATCTGCAAAGGCTATTATTTGCTTGCGATGGAGATCCTTATTAGATGAACGCGTGTGCTGTCTACTGTTTAACAGGTAATAACTTGGGCTACATTCGATTACAGTACACGATACCACTGTGACATTAGTTTGTTGTACGTGTGTGGCTTATAACAGGTTGAATGCAGCTTCCAAAAGACAAAGAATAGCCGATTAAGATTTTATTAATTTTAATACAATCACACCAGTGCGAGTACGTTCAGCAAGTCATATCATCAGCTGCTAAATTCAGATCTGTGATCGCTTGCTGGCGCTGAGCCAGAGACAGACGCGTTTTTACAGCGCTGCGCATTAACCAATCACACACGGTTCTGTTGAGCTTTTGAATGCAATCAGGCCAATCAGAGGTGTTCCGATGAGTCATCGCTGAAATGCCGGTGCTTCCTTCACTCGCTCACTGACTGAATACCTCTTTCTGCCGAATTCTCTCGTCAGAAACAACAAAGTGCAGATGTGTGTACGAATCTATAATTAAGATATTGATTTCACAGTGTTAACAGTTTCAGTGATTTTAATGGTAGTTTCTGAGAGTGAATGAAATCTAGACTGTCAGTGAAAATTATGTTTAATAATGTAAATGTTATTTGCTCTCTTTCTGAACAATGAAAGATTAGTAGCAATATTTATATCACATTAATTTTCAATGTTAAATTCACATTTAAAATAAAGTCAGTCGTATTAAAAATATGTTATGGCATGATACCTATATTTGTTACTTAAATAAACAGACAGGGTTTTATAATAAATTACATAAATTGGATTAAAGGCTGATGAAATATATACATTTATACACACACACATACATTACATACATTTTTTGTCTATATATCTATATAAAAATAGGCTCAGTATATATGACCCAAAGTAACTAGTAACTAGCTACTTGAGTAGATTTTTTATCCGATACTCTTTTACTCTTACTCAAGTAACTATTCAAGACTAGTACTTTTACTTTTACTTGAGTAAATATTTCTAGAATTACTTTTACTTTTACTTGAGTAAAGTTTTTGGGTACTCTACCCACCTCTGCCAATCACACACGGTTCTGTTGAGCCTTTGAATGCAATGGCCAATCAGAGGTGTGATGGCCAATCAGAGGTAAAATGCCGGTGCTTCCTTCACTCGCTCACTGACTGAATACCTCTTTCTGGCGAATTCTCTCGTCAGAAACAACACGAATCTATAATTAAGATTTTGATTTCACAGTGTTAACAGTTTAAGTGATTTTAATGGGAGTTTCTGAGAGTGATTGAAATCTAGAATGTCAGTGAAAATGTTCTTTAATAATGTAAATGTTATTTGCTCTCTTTCTGAACAATGAAAGATTAGTAGCAATATTTATATCATATTAACTTTCAATGTTAAATTCACATTTAATATAAAGTCAGTCGTATTAAAATATGTTATGGCATGACACCTATATCTGTTACTTAAGTAAACAGACAGGGTTTTATAATAAATTACATAAATTGGAGTAAAGGCTGATGAAATATATACATTTCTACACACACACATACATTACATACATTTTATCTATATATCTAAATAAAAATAGGCTCCGTATATATGACCCAAAGTAACTAGTAACTAACTACTTGAGTAGATTTTTTATCCGATACTCTTTTACTCTTACTCAAGTAACTATTCAAGACTAGTACTTTTACTTTTTACTTTTACGTGAATAAATATTTCTAGAATTACTTTTACTTTTACTTTAGTAAAGTTTTTGGGTACTCTACCTACCTCTGGTTAGCACTTTATCAACTGTAACTAGAAGGTCTGAGAGGATATCTGCAAATTCTTTTAGGAATTCTGTATACGGCCCTGGTGGTCTATACACAGTAGCCAGAGCAAGAGATACATTAGATTTCTTATGCATGTCTGACAGTGTAACATTAAGCAGAAGTATTTCAAAAGAGTTAAACCTGTATCCTGTTTTCTGGGTAACATTGAGAATATCACTATATATTGTTGCAACACCTCCGCCACGACCAGTCTGACGGGGCTCATGCTTATAACAGTAGTTTGGTGGAGTAGACTCATTTAGACCAAAATGATCATTTGGTTTTTTTATCATTTAAGCGGGTGGAACAAAACTCATCATAATAGTTATCTGAGAATTGTCTTACTAGTCACATGGAGCGAAGTGTCCTGGAGATGTTGTCAGAGAGCAGCTCTGCTCCGATTCTGCTGGGGTGTAATCCATCAGCGCGAAACAGTCTAGGACGCTCCCAGAAAAAATTCCAGTTATTAACAAATAGCAGTTTCTGTTCTTTACATCATGACAACAACCATTCATTTAAAGCAAAAAGTCTACTGAACCTTTCGTGTCCTCGTCGATACGTGGGCAGTGGTCCTGACACGACGATCGTCGCCGCGGGCGTCGTGCTGCGAACCATCTCGATCAGGCTCCTGTCCCTCTTCAGCATCTCCGTCTGCCGCAGCGTGGTGCCGTTAACCCCGGCGTGAAGCACGACCGCTCTGGGGCTCTCGTCGGCCTTTAGAATCGCGGGTATCTGCGCAGAAACATCAAGAACATGAGCACCAGGTAAACAATGAGTGTGCACTTTACCTTCGGCTAACGTAGCACTTACGTGTCGGACGATGGAGTCTCCGATGATCACAGCGTCGCGTCCTGTCTTGCGGAGGGGAGCGAAATGATTCCGGATGGAGATCTCGAAGGCTGGAGGGGGAGAAGTCGTCGCCCGGGACCCAGCTCGCGTCCTCCGCTGTGGATGCACCCTGGGTCCGTGGTGTCCCGGCGTCGCAGTGAAGCACATCTGGGAAGATCGCATCCTGGGTGCACCGGGCCTGTGCAGAGAAACGGAGTAGACGTGGTGGGACTGTTAACAGCACGCTGTATACTTACCCCGGACTTGTGAGCGTCAGCCCGGGATGATTCCAGCGCGGCTCTCCACTCTCTCAGCTGGGCCTGCCTTACCTCCAGGTCGCGAATCTGCTCCCCTACGGCCTCGAGCTCGAGCTGCACAGAGTGGACACATTCATCCGCCATTAAAGCAAGAAACAATGAGTACAGCAGTGGTCATGTGTGTGAATAGAGTATTAGCAATGTAAGCGCAGTTAGCAGCAACCACGCTTGCTGATGCTAACGGGCTAAAAGCTAATAGCGGACCCGGGAGATCAAAATAAAACTAGTGATAGCGAGGCGCTCTGATTGTTTTTGTTGTAGAATACAATAGAGGATATATTCACATGTTATATAAACGGAAACGATGATGTATACAATTTATTTTTAAGTTAAAAATAGTCAATGAAAAGAATATAGTGACGGAGCTCAAACGCAGTACAGCCACCAACAACAAACAGGAAGTGACGTCATTATCAACGGCTATTAGATACATCATTCGAATGCTTTTTTAATCTAGATTTAAACAGAGATAGTGTGTCTGAACCCCGAAAATTATCAGGAAGGCTATTCCAGAGTTTGGAATAGGTTTACATAAACCTGTAGCTTGTTTATTGAAGAAGCAGGACAAACACCTAGAATTGCATTAAAATAGTCCAGTCTAGAGGTCATGAATGCATGAACTAGCTTTTCTGTCAATGACTACTCAATGACTTACACCGCAAATAACGGCAACATAATATCTAGAGTAATATCCAGAGTGTGTTATTTTTTTAAGTAATGTATCCAAATATGGTTCATGATTCCGATTTGTAAGGCCTGCCATGACATCCTCTGGCATATGTATTATTTTAGCCAAGGCACTAATAAAATACTAGCTCCTGTCTGGAAATAAACTGTAAGTAGTCAATGATTAGTTGCTGCCTCTCAAAGACATGGACCAAACGATTACAAAGTCATTGAAGAATGTACTACTGGAGAGATTCCTAGATAGTTAAAAATAATGGATGTATTTCAATGTACAGACATATTTTATATGGTATTTTGCCACTTTAAACAAAAAGGTTCCTAAATATCTTATGTTGTATATGTCATGTCCACTGTCTGATCACCCCGTTCTTCGGTGTGCGTGTGTGTGTTTCTGTATATGTCTGCATTTCGTGTGCACATGGTGTTTTGTTTTGGTTTTGATCGTTCGTCTTGCACCTATCTTTGGCGTTCCTCCCTTCCCCTCATCATCACAGTTTCCGCTTCTAATTGTTTGACTCCGCTCACCTGAATTCAGTGTCTGTTCATCTCTTGCTCTATTTATTCCTGTCTGTCGCGCCTATCGGTGCCAGATCGTTGTTCGTCAATAATCCCCGTGTAGCCACTTTGTCTGATCCTGTCAAGCCTCGTTCTGTCGTGCCACTGTTTGCTGCTATTGGTTTTGTTTTGTTTTTCTATTTTTCCCCTCCCTTATTTCCTGGACCGGGCACCGGCATTTTTCAGAAGAGTTTTTGTTTGCACTATCGCTGACTCTCTCGTGGCTTTCTCCCCTCTCCGCTCTCATCGCGGCCGCGCCGTTGGGCGCCCCCTGCCGGGTGTTTTTGCAAGGACATTGAAGTCTCTTATTTTTCTGTTGGACATTTTTCCTAATTTCCCGGCCTGTTTCTGTTCATTGGAGGAAGTTTTTCTTTTGAATTTTTTGAATAAATTGGTCCCGCACTGTAACCTGCATCTGTGTCCAGTTGTGTTCTTGACAGAACGATCTGGCCAAGATGGACACAGCAGGTACAGACTCTGTCAGAACCGCAGTCACCCAGCAGGGTGTTCTTTTGGGCAAACACGAAGCCAGACTCACGAATACCACAAGGGAGGTGGAGTTTTTAGCCAACCAAGTGGCTGAGCTGACCAGCCGGATCCAAGAGCTGCAACGAGAGGCTGCTCAGGGTGGTGCAGTTCACCATCTTTCTCGCCATGAGCCTGAGCCCCAATGCAATAACCCACCACCCTATGATGGGGACCCCAATTCCTGCCGGGCCTTCTTGTCCCAGTGTTCTGTGGTGTATGCCATGCAGCCACACACATACGCCCTTGAGATGTCCAAAGTGGCTTTTGTTTTGGCTCTTCTGACCGGCAAGGCCAGAGACTGGGGAACCTCCGTCTGGGAGACTAAAGCTCCCTGTTGTGCTTCTTTTAAAGATTTCCGTCAGGAGATGTAGAGACTATTCGACCGCTCTGCATGAGGTCAGGAAGCGGCTGACCAGCTAGCACGGCTCCGTCAGGCGGGTCGCTCAGTGACGGACTATGCCATTCATTTTAAGACGCTTGCAGCGAACTGCGATTGGAATGAGGGGGCCTGTCGAGCTATGTTCCGTGCTGGGCTAGAGGATGACATCCAGGATGAGCTGGCCACTCAGGACCTGCCACGTGACTTTGACGATCTTGTTAACATGGCATTGCGGATCGAGGGTCGCCTTCACCGGCATCGTCAGCGCCTGGCAGTTTGTGTACCCTGGAGGACTGAGGAGTCGTCATCTGTCTCCCCCACAGAAACCACTGAGCCTGAGCCTATGCAGGTGGGGCGCCTTCGGCTCACTCCTCAACAAAAGCAGCAACGCCTCGCCCTGGGACTATGTCTGTATTGCGGCAAATCAGGTCACTTCGCAGTGGGCTGTCCACTAAAAGTCAAGGCTGACCAGTAAAGAGGGGGATCCTTTTGAGAGCTACCCCTTTATTACATCCCCCCTCCTCTCGCACTCTCCTTCCTGTCTCTATTCAGTTTGGTGATGTCCTTAACTCCTGTACAGCACTGGTTTACTCGGGAGCTGAGGGCAACTTTATGGACCTCTCTCTAGCCACCCGTTGGGGAATTCCTTCCATTCCTCTTCCCGAACCTATTCCTGCCCATTCATTGAATGGCACTTTAATAACCACTGTCTCCTATGCCACTCCCCCTGTCAATCTTATAGTCTCGGGTAATCACCGTGAGGTGACCACGCTGTACCTTCTTGAATCCCAGAGTGCTCCCATAGTTCTGGGGCACCCGTGGTTGGTGCAACATGGCCCTCACGTGGATTGGTCCAACAACTCTGTCCTGTCTTGGAGTAAGTTTTGTCTCGCGTCTTGTCTGGGTGCTGCCTCTTTTCCTGTGTCTGTGTGCCCTGTCTTGCAGGTGGAGGCTGCTGATTTGAAGGGGGTCCCGGTGGAGTACCACGACCTGTGCCAGGTGTTTAGTAAGTCCCGGGCCACCTCCTTACCTCCACATCGCCCTTAGGATTGTGCCATTGAGCTCCTCCCAGGCACTTCTCCACCCAAGGGTCACTTGTTTTCCCTTTCAGGCCCTGAAAGAGAGGCCATGGACAAATATATTAATGAATCCCTCAAAGCCGGTCTCATCCGTCCCTCTTCATCTCCTGCAGGTGCTGGGTTCTTCTTTGTCAAGAAGAAGGACGGCTCCTTGCGTCCTTGTATAGATTATCGAGGCCTGAATGACATCACTATTAAAAACAGGTACCCCTTGCCTCTTATTTCATCTGCCTTTGAGTTATTGCAGGGAGCCAAGGTCTTCACCAAGCTAGACCTTCGGAATGCCTATCACCTTATTCGCATACGTGAGGGGGATGAGTGGAAGACAGCTTTCAACACACCCACGGGACACTTTGAGTACCTGGTCCTACCATTCGGTCTGACCAATGCCCCAGCTGTCTTCCAGGCCCTGGTTAATGACGTGTGGAGAGACATGGTGAATCGCTTTGTCTTCGTGTATCTTGATGATATCTTGATATTTTCCCCATCTCTGCAGGTGTTACAACGGCTGCTGGAGAACCAGCTCTATGTAAAGGCGGAGAAGTGCGTCTTCCATGCCCAGTTGGTTCCGTTCCTGGGGTTCGTTGTTTCTGCGGGGGAGATCAAAGCCGACCCCTGTAAGGTAAGGGCCGTTGCCAAGTGGCCAGCTCCTGACTCTCGTAAAGCTCTGCAGCGGTTCCTGGGGTTTGCCAACTTCTATCGGCGGTTCATCCGGAACTTTGGTCAGATTGCTGCACCTTTAACGGCACTCACCTCTCCCAAGGTACCGTTCAAGTGGAATACTGGGGCACAGGAGGCCTTTGATAGATTAAAGTCCCATTTTATCTCTGCTCCTGTCTTGTCTATTCCAGACCCTGAACGTCAATTCATTGTTGAGGTGGATGCCTCCGATGTCGGAGTGGGCACGGTCCTATCTCAGCGGTCGCACAAGGATGGAAAGGTGCATCCCTGCGCCTTCTTCTCCCACCGCCTGAGTCCCCCAGAACGGAATTACGACATAGGTAATCGGGAGTTGTTGGCGGTCATACTGTATACCTTGTTCGAACAACATTTCATATCTTACATTTTTGTATGCCTTGGCATAGCATTTGGATATTAGCATATAAATATTTGTATTTATAATAAAGTCAAATAAGAACTTTACAAAAATATGTGATCCTATAAATACTCAATGTTTGTGATTAAGTGTTCCCTTTGCAAAATGTCAGTTAAGAAATTTAGAAGAAATCTCTAGAATCAATTCTGATCATGGCTTTTCTTGAAAAACAAAGACAGTTTGACGTTTGTCGTAGAATTCACACTGCAGGATTGTGTGCCAAATATCTTCTGACACTGAGATTCTTTGAAGATAAAATTTGACTGCAACGACTATTAATCGGCTGTCATTGAACATGTCAAACCAGCAATCAAAGACTATAGATTTTAGCCTAGGATTATAGGAATGTGTTAAAAATTTGTCCTTAGATGACTAAATTGTGGCCAAAATGGCATACAGTGTGAGCCGGGCTTAGATCAAGTAAAAAAATGTAATTGTTTATTGAACTTTAAGATGTTCCAGACATGTGTGGGCCTTATTAATCTTTTGTTGTGTATATAATAAAAGTCAACACTGATTCATTATTTCTAGCTTTTAAAAAGGAATAAAAGTTTGAAGTTTGATTTTAAAGTGGTATGAT
This sequence comes from Carassius gibelio, assembly GCF_023724105.1. Classification (NCBI taxonomy): domain Eukaryota; kingdom Metazoa; phylum Chordata; class Actinopteri; order Cypriniformes; family Cyprinidae; genus Carassius; species Carassius gibelio. The sequence continues at coordinate 1,853,037 of NC_068379.1, read as the reverse complement.
TGATTTGAATCAATTTTAAAAATCCAAAATAAAACCAAAAGAGTAATCTCTGTAATGTAAAATTTTTTAAAAGCATGTTGTTACCACATTCTGAAATAATGAAAACAGTCAAACAATAATAATTAAAAATTAATAATATTTTATACTTGTTTAATTAAATTAGATTAAAGTTAAAATAAGGTTAAAGTACTTCAAATGTAAAGAAGGGGAGGTAGATTAGTCTTCAGTGGTATAAATGAATAAATAAATAAATAAAATGTAACTTCATGATTTCACCACAGTATAATTCTGACGTGAACTATTTCTGCCCAATGTTGTTTCCCTGCGGGAGCGATCTCAATGTAACACCAGGGCGGTTCCGGGTCCTTCCGTGTAAACATTCCGGCCGGGCTTAGTAAATGGGAAAAATAGTATCAGATGTGCAACGAGCAGGCGATCGAGCCGCGTATTCGCAAGAGGGATTATGAAAGGACACGTTTGTGTGGAGAGGCGAAGTCAGACACAGAGCAGGGAGAGACTGCATCTTGGGAGGAAGTAGCCTTAAATCGGCGGTTTTGATGGATCTGGATCCATAAAGGGAGATGATGCTAACAGAGGAAGAGAGGCAGTGGATCTATGTTACTTCGTCCAGCAGTTAAGTGTCATCTGTAATGTTTATTAGGAAACCTAATGCCTTCAGTACCCGCTGTATACAACAGTTTGGTGAAATCTGGTGTGAAGCCTCTAATGCCCGTTGTGTGTTCATAGTACACTTCCCACACAGTTTGGACTGCGAGTGGGCCTATCACCTTATTCGCATACGTGAGGGGGATGAGTGGAAGACAGCTTTCAACACACCCACGGGACACTTTGAGTACCTGGTCCTACCATTCGGTCTGACCAATGCCCCAGCTGTCTTCCAGGCCCTGGTTAATGACGTGTGGAGAGACATGGTGAATCGCTTTGTCTTCGTGTATCTTGATGATATCTTGATATTTTCCCCATCTCTGCAGGTGTTACAACGGCTGCTGGAGAACCAGCTCTATGTAAAGGCGGAGAAGTGCGTCTTCCATGCCCAGTCGGTTCCGTTCCTGGGGTTCGTTGTTTCTGCGGGGGAGATCAAAGCCGACCCCTGTAAGGTAAGGGCCGTTGCCAAGTGGCCAGCTCCTGACTCTCGTAAAGCTCTGCAGCGGTTCCTGGGGTTTGCCAACTTCTATCGGCGGTTCATCCGGAACTTTGGTCAGATTGCTGCACCTTTAACGGCACTCACCTCTCCCAAGGTACCGTTCAAGTGGAATACTGGGGCACAGGAGGCCTTTGATAGATTAAAGTCCCATTTTATCTCTGCTCCTGTCTTGTCTATTCCAGACCCTGAACGTCAATTCATTGTTGAGGTGGATGCCTCCGATGTCGGAGTGGGCACGGTCCTATCTCAGCGGTCGCACAAGGATGGAAAGGTGCATCCCTGCGCCTTCTTCTCCCACCGCCTGAGTCCCCCAGAACGGAATTACGACATAGGTAATCGGGAGTTGTTGGCGGTCATACTGTATACCTTGTTCGAACAACATTTCATATCTTACATTTTTGTATGCCTTGGCATAGCATTTGGATATTAGCATATAAATATTTGTATTTATAATAAAGTCAAATAAGAACTTTACAAAAATATGTGATCCTATAAATACTCAATGTTTGTGATTAAGTGTTCCCTTTGCAAAATGTCAGTTAAGAAATTTAGAAGAAATCTCTAGAATCAATTCTGATCATGGCTTTTCTTGAAAAACAAAGACAGTTTGACGTTTGTCGTAGAATTCACACTGCAGGATTGTGTGCCAAATATCTTCTGACACTGAGATTCTTTGAAGATAAAATTTGACTGCAACGACTATTAATCGGCTGTCATTGAACATGTCAAACCAGCAATCAAAGACTATAGATTTTAGCCTAGGATTATAGGAATGTGTTAAAAATTTGTCCTTAGATGACTAAATTGTGGCCAAAATGGCATACAGTGTGAGCCGGGCTTAGATCAAGTAAAAAAATGTAATTGTTTATTGAACTTTAAGATGTTCCAGACATGTGTGGGCCTTATTAATCTTTTGTTGTGTATATAATAAAAGTCAACACTGATTCATTATTTCTAGCTTTTAAAAAGGAATAAAAGTTTGAAGTTTGATTTTAAAGTGGTATGATTGATTTGAATCAATTTTAAAAATCCAAAATAAAACCAAAAGAGTAATCTCTGTAATGTAAAATTTTTTAAAAGCATGTTGTTACCACATTCTGAAATAATGAAAACAGTCAAACAATAATAATTAAAAATTAATAATATTTTATACTTGTTTAATTAAATTAGATTAAAGTTAAAATAAGGTTAAAGTACTTCAAATGTAAAGAAGGGGAGGTAGATTAGTCTTCAGTGGTATAAATGAATAAATAAATAAATAAAATGTAACTTCATGATTTCACCACAGTATAATTCTGACGTGAACTATTTCTGCCCAATGTTGTTTCCCTGCGGGAGCGATCTCAATGTAACACCAGGGCGGTTCCGGGTCCTTCCGTGTAAACATTCCGGCCGGGCTTAGTAAATGGGAAAAATAGTATCAGATGTGCAACGAGCAGGCGATCGAGCCGCGTATTCGCAAGAGGGATTATGAAAGGACACGTTTGTGTGGAGAGGCAAAGTCAGACACAGAGCAGGGAGAGACTGCATCTTGGGAGGAAGTAGCCTTAAATCGGCGGTTTTGATGGATCTGGATCCATAAAGGGAGATGATGCTAACAGAGGAAGAGAGGCAGTGGATCTATGTTACTTCGTCCAGCAGTTAAGTGTCATCTGTAATGTTTATTAGGAAACCTAATGCCTTCAGTACCCGCTGTATACAACAGTTTGGTGAAATCTGGTGTGAAGCCTCTAATGCCCGTTGTGTGTTCATAGTACACTTCCCACACAGTTTGGACTGCGAGTGGAGACCTTATTCACTGTGAGTTGTTGTAAGTTGCAGTGCTTAGTGTGAAGTAAACACGTGTGACCATTTGAAGTGATTGATGCATGCACAGGTGTGAACAATGTAAATTTGTGTCTGCTTGTGTCCCCAGTTGGCATACTCGCTGGTCTCGAGTGCCAAATTGAAATTAGCTAACTGCTGTGTGTTGAGTGTATGCTGTACAGTATTGCAGCTCCATCCTGTCTGATTCGAAGAGGATTTGTTGAATATTCATCCATTGCTGTTTGTCTCCCTTACTCAAAGAGGAAGCATTATCTGTCTAATGGGCTGTTCACACTGAAGAAGATTCTTGATGTGAGTACCTGATTACTGTCTGATGTGAAGAGGATTTGTTGAATACTCATGCATTGCTGTTTCACTCCCTGATTCGAAGAGGAGTCACCGTGTGAACCTTTGCACCAGTGTCTGTCCCATCATTTACCTCTGGCTGCTCGAAGAGGAACCTATGTGTGAACCTACCAGTGTCTGCTCCATTACTTACCTCTGGCTGCCCGAAGAGGAACCACTATATGAATTCCTTACCAGTGTCTGCCCCATTACTTACCTCTGGCTGCCCGAAGAGGAACCGCTGTGTGAACTTCCTACTCAGCCTGACGACGAAGAGAGTCTGCTCAGCCTGTGTCTTTAGTTTAGGATTTAGCCTATTTTAAATCAATAAAATACAACGTTTAAGACTGATTACCTTGTCTGGTCTTGTGGTGTCTTTGGGTAACTCCTCGAGGTGGTACGCTTAATAGGGGTGGTGTGAGACACGGGGGGGAGGCCACCCCGGCCTGTGACAATGACTATATGTGGCTTTAAGAGCAATCCCATTGTTTTCTCTAATGTTTATTGAAAAGCATAATTAAAAGTTTTATCTTTTTTACATATGTAATGAATTATGTTCTGTTTGGGTATTATGATCAGCCAATGTGTTCTATCTTTAGAGTTGCCAGTTATTATTTATTTACCATTCAGGTTTTTTATTATTATTTATTTAAACATTTTACAATGAAATAAATTTGTAAAATAAATGCTTGTATTTACTTCATGTTTGCATATAGAAACATCGTAACTGAAAAAGCAGACTACTCCGCTAAAAAAAAGTCTTCAGATTAGTCAGTTCAAGAGGATTCGTAGGATTTGCATGCGAATGAAATGTATGAAAAACAATGTAAGGATTTATGCCAGAGGTTTGGTGAGAGAAGTTATGCAAATAAATGGACTAGAGAAGCTGTGGCACGATTTGAAAATATCGATCAGAAAGAATGCCTAGCTTGAACACATTCAAAATCGACTAATAATAGGTAGTATTATCCAATATTATGCTTCAAGTAATCAGTTTGGAAACATAGTATGAAAACACTGGGATATAGTTCGGACCCTGTCATGAGTCATTGTTGTAAAGATCCTCCTCCAATTGTTCATAAACGAGCAATATACGACAGATGGTAGTGATAGCCAGTCAAGGGTTGGAACGTTCAAATTATCATTTTTCAGTCCCTGATGGTAATCCTAGATGCAGACAATGTAACTTCACATCTGAATGTCATACATTTAGCCATCTTCACTCAGGGAAGCAGCTAAAAGTAAAGGGAATTATTTTGTGTAACATCAAAAACGTAATTTATATGATCAAATCACCATGTGGTTTGGCATATATAGGTAAAATGTTGTTTAAAAAACACATATTGCAGAGCATAAAATAATATGCAATTAAATTACCAACATAACCCATTGCCGTTCATTTCTATGCTTTTAAACATAATTCATTGACTCTTCAATATTTAGGTATTGAACAAGTAAAAAAAAAAAATAGAAGGGGGTGATGATAAAATTTTACTATAGAGGGAAACTTTTATTATATTTATAATTTAAATACTCTCTTTACAAAAGGGAATGGCAAATAAATTTGGAATTTGGTTTAAAACCTTTTTTGTGATACAACTGTATATATACATTTGTTATTGTGCTGCTTTTTTCTGATTAGATAATTAGGTTGATGAATTCTATCAGGTGTGATAGATCATGTTGATAATAAATTGTACTCTTCTGATTCACTTGTTGCTTTGTTTGACGAAAACCTTAGTATGGTGGCCGATAGAGCTCAATGTGCTGCAAATGAAAAAACACATGCAAATTAATAAAACATCTTGATCAATTTGACAACACATCTATGCTCACAACAGAACCAAATAAAGAAATGGGCTGCAAATAGGCACGAGACCACATCAGACATGTTTTAAGGGAACCGCAAAGTGACCAACATGGCTGTACTATATGTGTGCTCTGAAATGTGAAATATTTGTTTATTTTAACATCCTAATGCGATTCTTTTGCTTCTTTTTTTTCTTTTTTTTAGCCTAAATAAGCTGTGAAACCATATTAGGCTGGCTTACTTACTTTACAACTTCCTTTACAAAAATGAACCATATGGTTATACTATGAACATGTATTAATTAATAAATACATTTTATTAAGTAAAAAAAAAAGTTTAAAAAAAAATATAAATTTTTTTAAACCGTGTATTTGTACAACTGCAGTTATACAAATGGTATCCAATACCAAAAAACATGGTTATTTTTTGTTTTGTTGGGGTAATTTTGACATTGTTTTTGACAGGATTAAATCTTAGTTCAATTAAGATATTTAATTAAGCAATTTTTATAAACGTGCTTAAAAAAACATTACTGGTCTGCATCTTGAAATGAAACAAATGCACTGATATATATTTTAAGATCAGTCAATGCAAGTGTCTCTCAGATTAAACAGCTCAGATTTACATTTTAGTCCAGGACCAGGCTTAAGCCTTGTCTATGAAACCAGGGGCATGAGTCATATAATAACATTATTTAAACTGAGTAACAATACATTAAAATTGTTATAGCTATTCTTTCTGGTAGTCCATCAGTTCTGATGATGACTTTCCTCCTCATTTGCGGTGTATCCTTCGATGACTATAGAGCCCTATCCTTGATCCACAAATTTTATTACAGGTTGGGCTATTAAAATCAGAATTTGTTGGGGCAAGCATGGCTGTGTGTCTCCTTAGTCTTTTTTTGTTGTTTCCTTTTATTTCTCTCTGATTCCAACTGCACAATTCCTGCGTGACAGAGCTGCCTCCAGTTGGTGCGATTATTTACTGCCAATTCTTCAAGGCATGAAGAATTAATTTGGCACTTTCTTAATGATGTTTTAAGTTGGTCTTTATATCGCTTTTTTGGACCCCCCGAAGAACGGCGTCCCTGATAGAGCTGACCATAAAGGATTAGACGTGGTGAACGATCTTGGGGTAGCCTAATAACGTGCCCAAGCCAATGCAATTGATGCTCAGTGATTGTGGCTTCAATGCTCTTACAGTTTGTTCTGGCAAGCACTTCAAAATGAGGTACACGGTCATAGCATGTAATCCCCAAAATTCACTGCAAACACCTTATATGGAAACGCTCCAGCAATCTAAGGTGGTGGCTATATATAACCCAGACTTCACAGCTGTAAAAAAAAGAGTACTAATGCAAACAGCTTTATAGATGGTAACTTTAGTAAGCAATTGAAGGTGTTTATTTTGAAAGACCTTACGTCGAAGTCTACAAAAGGCTACAGAGGCTTGCTTTATCCTGTTTTCAATTTTGTCATCGAGATTGCAGTCCTCTGATACAATGCAGCCCAGATTCTTAAAAGATGGTACTATTGTAAGTGGCTGTTTATCTATAGTAAAAACAGGCATAGTGGGTGGAGAGCTGAGCTTACATTGACATATCACTGCTGCTTTAGCAGAATTGACTGACAAACATAATCTGCTGTATGTCTTCACAGCAGCAACAAGGATAGTTTGTAGGTCTTCTGGTGTATGTGCCAAAATCACACAGTCATCGGCATACTGTAACTCAAGAACATTGCATTGCTGAGACCTTGGTAGAGGCCTGGAACCTGCGGATATTACAAAGGTTTCCATACAGCCTGAAGTCAACAATGATCCCAATGAGTTTATCATGCAGGAGCTTTGTGACACATACCGTAGGAGGTAGATGTTAAAAAGTACAGGTGCCAGCACACATCCTTGCCTTACTCCAGTGCGTACATTAAAGGGGGGGTGAAATACTATTTCATGTATACTGAGTTTTTTACACTGTTAAAGAGTTGGATTCCCATGCTAAACATGGACAAAGTTTCAAAAATTAAGTTGTACGTTTGAAGGAGTATTTCTGTTCCCAAAATACTCCTTCCGGTTTGTCACAAGTTTCGAAAAGTTTTTTTTCGAGTATGGCTCTGTGTGACGTTAGATGGAGCGGAATTTCCTTATATGGGTCCTGAGGCACTTCTGCCGGAAGAGCGCGCTCCCGTATAGCAGAGCACTGAGAGCACAACAGACTTCACTGATCAGAGCGAGAGCGTCGCCAAATGTCACAAAAGAAGTGTGTTTTTGGTTGCCAGGGCAAGAAAACCCTGCACAGATTACCAAAAAAAACAGCATTAAGGGACCAGTGGATGGAGTTTATTTTTACAGAGCATCAACGGAGTTGTGCAAGTGTTTGTGTTTGTTCCCTGCATTTCAAAGATGCTTGTTTTACAAACAAGGCCCAGTTTGATGCCGGATTTGCACATCGTTTATTTCTTAAGGATAATGCAATCCCAACGAAAAAGGGTTACGATCGTGTGTTGGAACCGCATGCGGTGAGTAAAACTGCTTCAAATATCTCTGTGTTGTTAACTTAGCTATCAGCGCATAAGCACATCAAGTAAACAACATGCAATGTTGTCATCAAACTGCACTTTCCACATGTACAGCTTAAAAAAAAAAAGACGACAAAGTGGAACTTAGTCATTTTCCAAAACCGCTAAGCAAATATATACAGTTTCAGTACATACCACATAGAGACGTCCTGCTGATGCTGCTCTTGTTAAATTTCAGCCTCTGGATCTGATTCTGGATCATAAATATACGATGAATCTGACTGTTAGCCATGGTTTGTTTTGGTTGGTTTTGTCCTCACGGTATTGTCACAGCTTCCAGACGCTCTCAACGCAAAAGCCTACTGGCGCTCGTGATTCTTTAGCTCCGCCCACACGTCACGCCTCCAGCCGCTCGTGTTTTTCCGGGAAAAATCGGTACAGACTATCTTTCTCTTATGAATATAATAAAACTAAATACTTTTTGGAGTTATGAAGGATGCAATACTACTCTATAGGTACTCAAGATTAACAGGATATTGAGTTCAGTTAGGTTCTCCATCAGCCGATATAACATGATTTTTGCCAGGACCTTCCCAGCTACTGCCAGTAGTGATATAGCTCGACTGCTGCTGCAAATAGACTTTTCACCCTTGTTTTTGTATAGAGTGACAATATTGGCATCTCTCCATTGTTTAGGGACACACTCCAGTTCCCAAACCTGTAGGATGTATTGATGGATCATCCTGGTACACAGGTAGCCACCTTGTTTAAGGAGCTCAGCAGGGATGCCATCATTGCCAGGGGACTTATTATTTTTGAGAGAGTTAATAGCTGCCAACACCTCTAAAATGTTGGATGGCAATCAAGGTCTTGAATAGTTTGCCGATTTGGTAGCTCCTCCAGGTTTGAATAATCTATAGTGACTGATGGTTAAGGAGGGCATTAAAATATTCAGCCAATCTCGCCAAAATCTGTTTTTTTATCTTTTAAAATTGTAAGTCCTTCAGCTGCTTTTAAAGATGTAATAGAATAAGTTATTGGGCCATATATGGTTTTTAAAGAGTTATAAAAGTTATGCATATAATTTCTGTCAGCATATAATTTAATTTCGTGAGCCTTATTCAGCCACCATTCATTCTGCAGACAATGTAAAGTTTTTTGAACCTCGCTGCGTACAGTTTGCCATTTCTGTGGAAGGATGGTGGATCCAGGACAGTTGATGGTATCAGTGTGTGCTCTGTGCATTGTTTCCAGCATAGACACAATACAGTGTTAATAACCTCAGAAAATTTGCGTTCACCTGCCCAACACCATGTCTACCCAGTACTCCACTCCATAATTCATTATTTCTTCCCACACTTGCATTAAAATCACCTAGAAGAAAAATATTGTCATTCCTAGGGATATGGTGAAGGGTGTCATCCAATAACTGATAGAATCCATCCTTTACACTCTCGTCTGATGGCAGTGTTGGTGCGTATGCACTTAATAGGGTAGCATAGCGAAAATTTACTAGAGGGATGCAGAGGGTCATCAACCTCTCACTTACTCCAATAGGTGTTTCAGCGAGGCTGGATAGAAGACTGTTCTTAATTGCCATTCCCACACCATGCTGATGTTTGCCGCCAGGAGGATAACCTCTCCAGAAAATGTGTACCCACCTCTTTCTTCTCTCAATGAACCTTCACCCAGAAGCCTTGTTTCACTAAGGGCAGCGATATCCACATCATAGCGCTTTAGTTCTTCAGAAATCAGTGCGGTCCTCCTTTGAGGTCTACTGCCATCATTATCCTTCAGAGTCCTAACATTCCATGTTGCCAATTTGAACGATATACTTTTCTTATTTCGACCACATGATGGAATTCCCATAAGGTGCGGTAACCTACCCAGTAGATGATAGAGTGGGCAATTTTAAGGCCACCTTTTCTAGGCCCTTCCCCGATAGGGTGAGCAGTACGATCCCTTAATATGGCTGTTCAGTCGCACAGGGGTCTGCCGAAAGCAGCATCCACTCATTCCCAGCTGCTAGCAACCATATACCCTATGCCGCTGCCATGCAGAGTTCTAGCTAGAAGCTTCCAGGCCATTCTTCCCTGCTCCCGTCACCAGATACCCCATCGCTGCCAGACTTAAACCAAGTATAAGATCAGAGTACGCCGTAGTCAGAGGTGGAGACCTGTGCAAATGAAAGTATTTAAAGTGCCATAGGGGATGCGCAGCCCCCCAATAACACTATCTTCACCATAATGTAGGATATCCTGATGGCAAGTGAAACCCAAGACGACCAGACCAGCTAATGCATGCACGAGGAGGCCCGGTGAGAATCTTGGCAATGGAGAGGCTATGTACTGGCAAGAGGAGACTTATAAACTGCTCCTCTGTTCACCGCAAGGCTAGCCAGTGGCAGAAGGCTGTAAGCAGGAAGAGAAGCATGCAGCTGCACACTGTCTCCTGCTGCTGCACTGCTACACAAATCGCATCACATCACCCTGTGACAAGTCACACACACACGTTATAGCTATTAAAGGGGACATAACACACACATCGCCAATCTCAGGTTTATACTGAGTACCTATATAGTAGTATTACATTCTTCATATCTCCAAAGAGTCTTTAGTTTTATTAGATTTATGAAAGAAAGATACAGCCTTACAATCCTCTCTGGAAAAACAGCCGTGCTACTGGAGGCCTCCCCTGGGGGGAGCTAAAGCGTCCTGAGCACTTATGTGCCGTTTGCCAACAGAACTTTTTTTGCACTATTACTTACTGCCTGCGGCTCCGACTCACAACTGGGATCTTTCATCGCTGGGGACGCTCCATCTTTCAGTGTCAAATAATGTGCAAATCAATCGTTGAACTGGGCCTTGTTTTTAAAAACATTTTCACTGGAATGAACAAATGCAGAAGTGTGAAACTACGTTCTTATCCCAGACAAACAAACTGCATCCACTGTTTATGTAACGCTGGGTTCTTTGGGAAGCTAAACAAGGCTATCTTTCCCTCACATCCAAAAACACACTTCTTCAGAGACATTCTTCTTGAGCAAGTCCTCTGCAGCACTGCTGACTACTTCCATAATTGAATTTAATTTTACCTTTTTCACAAAAAAAAAAAAGACAATTGTTCACATAAAATATAGCCTACTTTCTTCCCAACTATTTTGCATGTGTCTATCTTCTTTGGTTAGACAAGACATAAAATAATATGACATTCAGAGGACAGAAGATCATGAAAGGTCACTGGACGTCCTGTAAATGTCCCAGTGAACTTCCAGAGGACATCTTGACGAACGCCTGCACAACATCAAGGGGACCTTACACACTCTACCCTTTTTCTGTTAGCTGTCATCTGATCATACAGCAATTCCGTTTTTATTTATACCATGTGTTGTACTAAGTGTATAAATTAATTTAATTTAAAGAGCCAAAAATTATAAAAGAAATGGTATAATGAAACATTAAATGTACAATTGTAAAATGTCAATCCTGTCCCTCTCTCTCTCTTCCACTTCCACAATTATTTTTTTTTTTATCTAAATGTATTTATGTTTTGACTCATCAATTGTATTTTAGGTTTTTATTGACAGGAAATATACATTGTCATTAAGAGAAATTAAAACTTAATATTTCCTTTCATACTACATTTTGGTGCATATTTTATGCGCACTCATATGATAACTAAATGGCTAATCAGGTTGTATCTTTTTTTAATCATTTTTACCACTTGCAAGGAATATCATTTCTAGATCTACTATAATACACAACTGTAATTTCTATTTATTTATTGTCTGAGAGCTAGAATAGATTTGTTTTTATGTTCTTTTGTAAATTGATAAACACATGGCATCTATGATTGTGTCCAGTAGAGCACCTGTCACTGAGATGAATGGGAAGGCTAATGAATAGACACTGCACTGTACACACACACTCCTAAAACACTGGTTCACAAACTGAACAAGGACATGCCTATTATTTGACAAATTCAGCCATTTAGCTTGTGCCAAGGATATTTACAGAATTTGAATCAATGATCCCATTTGGCCTTTAGGGGACCTTAAATGTGTTATAAGCAGTTTCACCCATTATGCCAATTTCTTCCAGACATGTGTACTTCAATATTTGCTGCTTTAGGAGGGTCATTTAACACCTCATCAAAGGTGTTCAGCAGGGCTCAGCACTCAAGTTCTTTCACATCTCAATAAAGCATTTCATGATTGACTCACTTTGTTTAGAGGAACTAATGCTAATCCAAGCTGTTCAGACAAGCTTACAATTCTCGTGAAGGTCATTGTATGGTGTAGCATTGAGATTTGCCCTCAAAGAAATTACTAAAACTGTCAAAAATATTCATCAGAAGGAGCAGCAGAAGCAGATCATTTTGTTGTGTCATTTAATCACATAACCTATGACAGTGGTTTTCAACTCTGTTTTAAATAGAAATGTAAAATTTTTGCTGTTGAGCTCCAGGAACAGGGTTGAAAACCACTGACATCTGAGATTAGCCAGACTCCACGATCTGTTTCTGCTTGCTTACTGTGATCAATGTAAAGTAAGTATTGCCACAATTAGTCCTAGACAAAAAAAAAAAAAAAACCAATGAACATCATTCTTGCAGTGTAAATTAATGTATTATGTTCCTCAACGATTGAGCAACTATTTTGACTTTTCTTTTGTATTCATATATAGTGCTTGGTAAGTATTACATTTAGACCCTGTGTACACGCACATACGTTCATATTTCTGTCAAAATGACAGTGAGGTCAGATAATGTTGTCTTTCTTGTCATGGCTTGTCTATTTGTTCCTCTTTCTCCGTCCATTATTCTGCTTGAATTGTTTTCTTCAGGATTAAATCTTCGTTCAGAGCTCGTGTAGCAGGTCAGCAGGGAAGAAGCCCAGTTTGCGGCCAGTGCTGACCTTCAGATATCCATTCACCTCCTCTCCTTTCTTCACCACAATCTACAGGACACAGTTATACATGCTGAGATCTGAACATTCAATCAGTAATCAGCCAATAAACTGGCTCTGAATACATTTTGAATTGCTCCTCTTCACATTTAATCAGGTACAAACATTAATTAGGGACCCACACTTATCTGCACTAATGAGAAGATGATAACAGTCTTACAGTACAGTTAGTGTATATTACATTATGCTATCATATATTTTAAGCCAAGAATGTTTCAGCCTTCTTCCTGGGCATTTCCTGCTATTTTTGCCACATTTTGAACAGAATCAAATGAAACAACTTGAAAGAACTCTGATGTTAAGATTTTTTTAATGTATATTTACAGTTAAAGTATTGTATAGAAAATGGTAGAAAACAAAACAAAAGTTAATCACAGAGACACACACTGACCTGATCTTTCTTCAGGGTAATCTGGCCCATCTCTCTGTTTCCAACAAAGGAGCGTGTCACTTTATACACCCTCTCACCGGCTCGCACCCTGATGATGTAATTCATGGGCAAGTATCCTGTCTTCTCCCCAATCTTACCCTAGAACACACACACACACACACACACACACACAGATGAAAGCATATCTGGGCTAGTGTGTTTACTTTGAAGGTACAGTGTATGTTTTCCTCTATTCTCTGTTCTGTCTCAGTTTAAGGTGTAAACACTTCAAGAATAAGCTATTCTTATATTTTTTTAGCAACTATTTAATAATTGTTAACTAAATGACGTATTAATCTTAATCTCCCTTTTGCTTTATTCTGCACTATTCTGACCATATAACATAAGCGTATATAAGCTGTGCTTCTCTGTCATTTCACCCAGCTCTCTCTCCGAGTGACCCACAGCAAGCCTGTCTCCACACACTGCTTGAAGCTACTCCCCTTCAGTGATTCAATGATGAGAATCCCAAGGTATCATTATAAACTGTTTACAAAAGTGAATAGGCCAGTTAAAGCATTAATGTAATATATCTAAGATTTGGCAAGCTCATCCAGCATTCATTTAATTGATGAGCGCATACACCTGTTCTGAAGTACTTCTGTATGCCTGGCCTTCTTGCTTAACTGTTGGTCCTAATCCTTTTGGCGCCATTTGCTGGACATTTCACTTCTAAAATGCAATGCGTACTGTTAAATGTGATGGGAAACATGCAAGAAATCAATTTGATATCATTATCACAGGAGGTGCATGTTTTTAGCATGAAAACCTTATATATGGTAATTTTATACATGCATTATATGCAGGGGTGCAAATAATTTTTTAAGCCTGGCTCTCATAAGAGAACCTGGAGATTTGGTTTGGTCCTCACACTGCATATACCGTGACCCATTAAATATAACTATAAAAAAAGAATTAATAATAGTTATAATATTATTGCACTTTTTTTAAACAAAATAACAGTAAATAAACTAAATAATATTGTGTGATAATATTATTAAAAATAAAAGGTTGTCCTAGTTTTAAATACAAATACATTTATTTTATAGTAAACTTAAAAATAAAATGCTAATATTTACTACTAATTTCTTAGTTTGCCTCTTAAAGAAGAATCGCTTTATGTATTCCCCAATTTTAAGTCGCTTTGGATAAAAACGTCTAAAAATAAATAAAAGCGTTTTCATCTTATTCAAACTTAAAATCATCAGACTTTTATTTTGGCAGGTTGCCGGCAAATAAGTATATGCGCACGTCTGGATTTAGCGCTGCTGATTAAAGAGTGTCAGTGGATGCATGTCACAGTTTTGCATTCTGCTTTGAAAACGGCATGGGATAGACTAGATTTATGCTTTCAGGTTGAAAATAAAACATATATAGTGCAGTTTGTGATCTAAAATGGTAATTGTGTATTAAAAGTTGTCAACCATGTCGGTACGCAAATGTGCTGTCAGAACATATTTATTTAACGTACCTTTATATTGGTCGCACATGCGGACCTGCGGACCACTTATGTGCACCCCTGATTATATGATCAGATGTGTGTTATAAATCCAACTTTATATCAGAAAATCTCAAGCCAACCAGAATATGGATTGCAACCATTATCTCATCCTTGAATTATTTCTACCCACTTTCCTGTTTGCTTGGAAGCTGCAAAACTCTTTATTGTATTTGTGTGACACAATGAAATGAACCAATGATATTTTAGCTCTACATGTGTCATTGATAAATATTGTAATCCTTTGTGGCGAGGAGACTTCTGTCGAGATCTCTCCCAGTCATCCCGTTGCTAATAAACGTATGAAAGAAAGAACACTTTACGTTTCTTCTACCATATAAAAAATATTCTGTAAAATATATGGTTAAAAACTGGCAGCTGTGGTTGCCAGAATTATACTGTAAAAAATACGGTAACATACGGTAAATTTACAGTTTAATACCGTAATTTGATATAATACTAATATACCGACTTATTGAAGTACTGAAATCTGTTTTGTACCTCTGTAATACACTGGTATCCACCAACAGCAGGTGGTGACAAAAAAGTCACCTGAAGAAACACAGCTATAAATAATAACATATATAGATGGTGCACAGTGTGATTCACACAAGCAATAACACCATCTAAACTGAAATATGCAATAAACATTAATTTGACAACATTATATGTAACATACAACCCTAATAAACATAACAGATAAGAAAAAAAAAGAAGAAACATAGTTATTTCAAAGAAAAAACATCAAATTCAAACAAAATTTGAAACGCAACGCAGATAATTCTGATAATTCAGATAATTCAGATAATTCGCAACGCAGATAATTCTTTTTTGCGTCTGGCGCCGATACAGGATGGCTGCCTCCGTGACGAGCTCCGCATATGTTTTTGTGTTTTTGTTAGTTTGTCCTGTCTTTAGTTATATTCCTGCCATCAGTTTCACCAGGGAAGAACTGCTGAACATTCGGCAGAACACACCACAGGATATTTTACCGGATTTCAATTATTCAGACGTTTTACTGAACGTTGTTATCGGAGGAGCGGCGGCGCTGATCAAGCGCTTCAGGACGCGCAGACGGGGGAAGCGAGCGGGAGCGCTCGTCAGACTCAGGAAGCGCGGATTTCGAACGCCGTTGCCTAGCATCCATCTGGCAAATCTCCGCTCTCTACCCAACAAAACGGACGAACTCCTTCTGCTTTCTCGGACAAATAAGGATTTCACACACTCTGCTGCTCTGTGTTTCACGGAAACCTGGCTGAATGACACCATACCGGACAGCGCGCTCCATCTGCCGGGCTTTCAGCTGTTTAGAGCGGATCGTGACACAGAATCAACGGGGAAATCGCGTGGCGGCGGGACATGCTTTTACATCAATGAACGGTGGTGTACAGATGTAACTGTGTTAAAGAAGACGTGCTGCTCAAATCTCGAAACACTCTTCATTAACTGCAAGCCGTTCTATTCGCCGCGGGAGTTTCACTCGTTCATTCTGGTCAGTGTTTACATCCATCCCCAAGCGCATGTGAGCTCAGCTTTACAGAAACTCGCTGATCAGATCACAGAGACAGAACAACAACACCCGGACTCTGTTTTAATCATTCTCGGGGACTTTAATAAAGCCAATCTGTCCCGTGAACTGCCAAAATACAGACAGCATGTTACTTGTCCCACAAGAGACAGTAATATATTGGATCACTGTTACACCACAATAAAGGATGCATTTCACTCTGTTCCACGAGCAGCTTTGGGACGTTCTGATCACCTTCTGGTTCATCTAATACCGTCCTACAGGCAGAAACTAAAATCAGCTAAACCTGTATCAAGGACTGTAAAAAGATGGACTAATGAAGCAGAGCAGGATTTACAATCTTGTTTTGACCTCACTGATTGGAGTGTTTTTGAAGCTGCTGCCACCGATCTGGATGAACTCACAGAGACCGTAACATCATATATCAGTTTCTGTGAGGATATGTGTATTCCTACAAAGACTCAACTAATTTACAATAATGACAAACCGTGGTTCACTGCAAAACTCAGACAGCTCCGTCAGGCCAAAGAAGATGCTTACGTGAAGGGGGACAATGTCTTGTATAAACAGGCTAAATACACATTGGAAAAGGAGATCAAAGTGGCAAAGAGGAATTATTCTGAAAAAATAAGGACTCAGTTCACTTCCAACGACTCCGCATCAGTGTGGAAAAGTCTAAAGAAGATCACCAATTACAAGACACCACCCCCCAGCACCGTAGAGAATCAACGACTGGCAGACGATCTGAACGAGTTTTACTGCAGGTTTGAAAGAACACCCATCACCTGCCCTGAACGCCTCCCCACACAACCATTCACACCATTCACAACTCCTGCAACCAGCCCTGAATGCCTCTCCAAACTACCGTTCACACCATTAACAGCTCCTGCAACCCATCCTGAACACCTCTCCAATCAAGCACTCTCACCATTCTCACCTCCTGCATCCCCCCTCTCCCCCACACCTGCAATTCAGATCAGCGAGGATGCGGTGCGCCAGGTCTTCCGGAAGCAGAAAAGGAAAAAAGCACCAGGCCCAGATTGTGTTACACCAGCCTGTCTGAAATCCTGTGCTGACCAGCTGGCCCCCATCTTCACACAGATCTTCAACAGATCGCTGGAGCTGTGCGAAGTCCCTTCATGCCTCAAACGTTCCACCATCATCCCCATCCCTAAGAAACCCAAAATTACAGGACTAAATGACTACAGGCCTGTGGCTCTAACGTCTGTAGTCATGAAGTCATTTGAAAAACTGGTGCTGGGCCACCTGAAGGACATCACTGGGCCCTTGCTGGATCCTCTTCAGTTTGCCTACAGAGCAAACAGGTCTGTGGACGATGCAGTAAACATTGGACTGCATTATGTTCTGCAACACCTAGACAGACCGGGGACTTATGTGAGGATCCTGTTTGTGGACTTCAGCTCGGCCTTCAACACGATCATCCCAAACCTCCTCCTGCCCAAACTAAATCAGCTCTCCGTGCCCACCTCAGTCTGTCAGTGGATCAACAGCTTCCTGACAGACAGGCAGCAGCTAGTGAGGCTGGGAAAATACACATCCAGCACCCGTACAATCAGCACCGGAGCTCCCCAGGGGTGCGTTCTCTCCCCACTGCTCTTCTCCCTGTACACTAATGATTGCACGTCTAAGGACCCCTCTGTCAAGCTCCTGAAGTTTGCAGATGACACCACACTCATCGGCCTCATTCAGGACAGTGACGAGTCTGCTTACAGACAGGAGGTAAAAGAGCTGGCTGTCTGGTGCAGTCTCAACAACCTGGAGCTTAACACCCTCAAAACAGTGGAGATGATCGTGGACTTCAGGAGAGACCCCCCTGCACTCCCCCCACTCACCATCATGAACAGCACTGTGACTGCAGTGGAGTCATTCAGGTTTCTGGGCACCTCTATCTCTCAGGACCTGAAGTGGGACATTCACATTGACTCCATTGTGAAAAAGGCCCAGCAGAGGTTGTACTTTCTCCGCCAGCTGAGGAAGTTTAACCTGCCACAGGAGCTGCTGAAACAGTTCTACTCCACCATCATTGAATCCATCCTCTGCACTTCAGTAACTGTCTGGTTCAGCTCAGCTTCTAAATCTGACCTCAGAAGACTACAGAGGGTAGTCCGGACTGCTGAGCGAATCATCGGTTCAACCCTCCCATCTATTCAAGAACTGTACTTATCCAGAGTGAGAAAAAGGGCTGTCAAAATCACTCTGGACCCCTCACATCCAGCACACTCCCTCTTTGAACTGTTGCCATCTGGTCGACGCTACAGAGCACTGAGCACTAGAACGACCAGACACAGGACCAGTTTCTTCCCTCAGGCAATCCATCTTATGAACAGCTTATAATAACGGCGGACACACTACACTTTATATTTATATACACACACACTTTATTTATCTAACACACATACTTAGTATACACTTAAATTTTGCACACAATATATATGTACATACATAACTTCATTTTGTAATATACTTGCCTACAATTGTCATTTGTATATTGTTATTCACTCTCTACTTATTTGTATTTTTTATTCTTTTATTATGTGTTTTATGTTCTGTCGCTGTCATTCTGTTGTACTGCGGAGCTTCTGTCACGAAAACAAATTCCTCGTATGTGTACATACCTGGCAATAAAGCTCATTCTGATTCTGATTCTGATTCTGAAACGTAACTTTACGGTTTTTCCTAGTAAATTTTACAGGTAATTACCGTTAACCATTTAACAGGTTTGTACTGGAGAATTTTTACAGTTTTTTTTTACCATTAAAATCACAGTAATTATTTACTCACCCTCCACCACTCCTCATTGGAGTCATCCAGCACTGTGATGCGATCTCCTGGACTGAAACACAAACACACACATACACACTTAGCACACCTGACCAGACTCACAAGTGTCACAAATATATAACGTATGATGCTTATGACTATGCATGAGTGCTATGGCTAAACTGAAAAGTTAACAAATATGTGAACAGACTCACTGGAAGTCCAGGTCATCTTTCTCGATGGCTTTAAAGCGATACAAAGCCATATAATAGTGAGACTGACTGAATGTCTGCTGCTGCTTCTTGTTCTGCAAACATCAACATCAACAGCCAGTTTGAGGGTTTTATTTGCCTGTTACAGCCAGCACCAGATTCAGACGCAGTTGCACCGTTAAAACATGTTAACATGTTACGTAACTACTTAACTGTTGATTTCATATTTTAAGTACTTCTGCTTCTTAACCATGTATCTAAGGATGATGATACACGGAACAACTTTTTGAGCAATTTTTATTTTTTGAGCAGTGCTGCAGAGGGTAATGAGTACAAAAATTTTATTTCTGGACAGACTTTGGACTGGACTGGTTTGAGTTTACAGGATTGTTACACTTCATCACCTACTAGGCAGAAGTCTTAAATAGCACATATCTCCACAGCAAACCACACATTTTATGGTACCTTTGATACCCACAGCACATGCTGTAGGACGAGTTAATCACTGAAGTGCTGTGTTTAGGGGTATGTTTAAACCCTTGACTCGACACTATGAAGAGTAGTGATAGGGATGATATGAGGCTTAGCAAGTACCACTACTCACAGCCAAAAGCTACAACAAGCGTAAAAATAACATGACAAACTGTATCACACACACACACACTTAAACTCATAATGAAATAATAATATTCAATATTATGGACACAATCAGGGTTGGAACAAGAAAGTTTATAAAGGCTGCATGAAGTTGACAGACCAGTCCATGCAACTTTTAAATGCAAACATTTGTTGATTTGCCACAGCATGAAGACTAGTGCAAAAGCCTTTTACCTTGTCATCTGCTGCAGTTTTGTCTTTCTTGTCTCCATCTTGCTTTCCTAAAGGATAAAGTGTGCCCATTAAAATATAGTTTTGGAATTAATGAATATATAAACCCAGCATATAAAATGCAAACTATCTTATTTCTTCCTCTCAAAATACCCGAATTAACAGGCCACCCTCACATTGTTAGGTGAAAGAGATCAATAAGCAGTTAAGCCTGTGATTATATATATTGGCTCAATAGGTGGAGGGTTCTCTTTCGTACATGTACTTGTTGACGGCACAATGAGAACACATCCGTGGTCACATGCTCTGAAGTCCTACAGAATCACAACAGTTTTCTGGTACAGTCCAAATGCCCATAAGTAGATGCCATCATAGCCTACTGAGCACAGGCTTTACATCATCGCGTCAGATTCTTCAGTGCCCAGATTGTCTCAGCCCATTATTTCTGTGACTAACTGGAAGAGTCTGTGATAATATGCCCAAGCATATATGTTGTGTGTTTGGAAGTTTGTTGCAACAGGGCTGCATTGGAGGGATCTGATTGCCCACACTGCAAACTTAGAAATGCTTCTGTGCACTTATGGTAGCAACTCTCTACAAAAGCAGTGCTGAAAGATGAGCATGTGGGCATCAAGCTCTCCAGACTCTCATGCTGAGTTCACTTGAAGGTCCCTGTTTCTCACCCCTGAAACACATTCTGTGTTTTCCTATAGGCTTGAGCACAAAGATCTGAATGGTATGTCTATGATGGAATTAGAATCTGTGGAGTTCACTGGAGGACTGACTGAAGCCTGACTTTAACCCTACAGTTATGCTTACAGAGCTGCTTGGGATCATCTCCCATGCATTGAAAAAATGACACTTGGACTGGATGATAGAGACCCTGACTGAAGATTAAAAATCCATTTTAGATTATTGTTTTCTCCTTTCACACCTTTCTGGTTGCTTGCCTTCTACTTCTATTTCCATCAAGAGGTGTCAAGATGAGGACAGACAAGAAGACAATGGTGTCCTCTCTAAACCATTAGTCATGGCCCATTCTAACACTGGCATCAAATATATTTTGCAGTAATTCTGGAGGAAATTAGGCAGAGTGAAAGTAGATTTGATTGGTTTACTGGTTTGCAGACACTAGAGAAGAAGAGAGAGTAATTTTCAAGACCCACACCCCTCACTTGAAACACCCAATCTTATGGTTTCCTAATGAGATCACTGAATTTCACCAGTGGAATTTTGCCACAAAGAGAACAAACAATGAGTAACTTCTGCTGTAACTTACCTTCACCAGCCTCTTCAACCTCCTTCGGTTGTTGAGCTTCCTCCTCCTCCATCATCATCATCAACAACTTAGAAAAGATAAATGTTCATGATATTCATCATAATAGTATGAGCTCAGAAACATGTCCGATAATTCCTGACAGCAGAACGTGATCACTTACGTTCTTTTTGTCCTCAGAGCCTTTCTTCCTCTCTTTATTGGCCATGATCACACCCACTCTCAGTGTTTCAAACACCGGGTCACTGCGGTTCTGCTGACCTATACACATGCAGTTTACATTTTTCAAGTATTTTATTGTATTCAGTTTATTTTTTATTTGATGATGTTTTATCATTCAGTCTTTTTAACAGCATTTTATTCTACAAAAATCTTCAAACATTGTAAAATTTAGACATTATTTTATCAGAATTAGGCTCACCATACACAACAGCCATGAACAAGACTTCACAAGGAACATAGGAAACACAAGAGCTATATATACACTCAGGGTAAAAAGACTAACAAGAAACAGGTGCACACAATCAGAAGTAACAAAGGTAAATCTGAGCAGAAACCAGAACTACATATGAAAATATGCCATAAACATTGGCATAAAATATATTTGATCACCACACTTTAGTTTAAGGCCCACTTCTCAATATTAACTGTGACCTTGCATCAAAAGATGTACTACTTATTAATATTTAGCAAGGTAGTTGTTAAATTTAGGTATGGGGTCAGATTACGAAGTATGAAATATGGTCATGCATTTGATGTGTTCTTTAAGTAGTAATGAAAAGCTAATATGCTACTAATATGCATGCTAAATACATCACACTCACCAGGGTTATTGATCTCTTGATCGTAGAGAGGAGAGCTGTATGCCCGTCTAAATCCAGGAGGCTGACAAGGAAGATATTAATAAAAACAATGAAACTGAGAGTGTGACTGTACTGTCATCATATGATATATTAAAATAGAATGCATATAGAATGTTGTCTCACTATTTTCCCAAAGCATCTCTGGAACTGCACATATGATTGGCACGAGTGGTGAATGTTGGTCTTGCAGTTTTTACAGCGCAAGGCAAATTTATTATTGACTGAAAGTAGAAAAGAAATCAGTTATTATATAAAATTACTGCATAGATACTGCCAATCCAAACTGTATGCTAATTGTCAATTAATCACAGTAGTGGTCCTGACAGTACTAGGTGTGATTTTAGTACTGGACTGCCTTTTTCAGGAACCAAATTATCTCAAAATTATCTGAAATGTGAACTTACGGACAATCATTCGTGCACAGACATCACAAAACTTGGGTTTCTTGCAGTAGTGGTCCTTAAATTTGTGTGGCCTGTCATTGATCTGAATTACAGGCTCAGGGGTTGGAGGAGGAGGGGCCTCTTCTTCCTCAACCTCTTCATCATACACAAAATAAACCTAAGGAGGACAGAAAGTGAGCTGTGTCTACATGATACCAACACAAAGAGAGAGACTGACATACGCACAGTGTTGTCGTCCTCCTTTACAACATTGTCTGGAGCAGGAGGGTTATCATGAATATCCAGAGAATCTTTATCCTCGAGTCTGAAACACAATCAGCATTTTGATAGTTGTGCACTTACATAATGTTCTAGATAGACAATATAATCTGTGGAGACACTCACTGGTCATATTGAGCCATAAATACAGCTTCTTCAGCCTGCAGTCAGTCAGGAGAATTCAGCACCTGTACAACCATGGCATGTTAACTGATCTGGTGTTCATCCAGATCTCCAAGAGAGCTACTGTCCTGCAGATTTCAGCTCCAAACCAAATCACACACATGGGGACAAGGCAATAAAGGTGTTCAGAGTTACTTGGTAATAACCGACAGGTGTGTTGAAGTAGGTTGGAACTGAAGTCTGCAGGACTGTAGCTCTCCAGGAGAAGTGTTTAAGATCAATATAATCGTATAACATTATTTATACAATTGGACCAGAAATGTAAATACATATAAATGTGTCTTCAGATGCAGCTTCTGTGCACCTCTGCAGTGCAAACATGCAGCTTTATTTCCTATAAATAATTATCAGAAGGCTGCCTCATAATTATGTTTGCTTTTTTCTGTTTGAGCATAGGAACCTAGTACCTTATAAAGTACACAAATCATTTGTGCCTCCATTTTAAACACTTCCTCCAGCTTCATGAGGCAAATCTCACTAAACTGTTAAATCCATCCACAACTGAAGTCCATGAAATTAAAAGTCTAGCATGAGTATATCTGTTAATGTCTCTCTCACTGAACCCAGACTAATGTTTGTTGGTGTCTGAATCCAACTTACTCTTTAATTAAACACCTGCCTGTAATTCAAAAGTCATTCTGAACACTGTTATTAGCTTGTCCGGGGTGGTTTGGTGAAATGTAGGAGCAGTGCCAGTGACCCTCCAGGAGCAGGATTGACCACCCCGGGTTACACCTAAACACAGCAGGTCACGGGCGCTGCTTTAGGTTATATTAGATATGCATCAGATGAACCGAAGCACTTCTGAAGACTTCTTTAAAGACTGATACTGTACTTTGTAAAAAGTCAACTGGCTGCTGAATGTTTCATTAGGTTACATTGCTCATCCTGATCTTGATCGGCCTTAATATTTTCAGTCTGTTATTTAGGTTTAATTGCTTGTGGTCTGTTGAGCATTCATGTTGTTTATTAGAGACCTTTATTCTGATGAGAAATGATAATAAGCATTTTGCTCACTGCATGTTTTTATACAAAATAGCAACACAATTTTCTGTAATACTATGTAATTTCATTGTTACAGCAAATCAAGATTCATATTTGAATCACGAACCTCTTATCATATTATCACATATCGAATTAAATTGTAAAATTACCGTATAAGGGTATGTTTTACTGCCTAAAATGCCATAATAAGCAGAATGCAGAAGCACTTGTACAAGTCGATTGTTGAGTCCAAATGAGGCATATATCAGGAGATTCTCTGAGTTTGTGTGTGTGTGTGTGTGTGTGTGTGTGTGTGTGTGAGGGATGGTGTGAAAAAGGACATTAAAGCAACTTGTAGTATTGATTATTGTTAATAAAATTCTTATTTAGGTCGTGACTATCAGTTGTTGAAAATCAGCTGTAAAAGGGCGAGCTGTTTAAGGTTAGTGTGTTAATTGCTCGACATGGCCACATCACCAGAGTTCAGGGTACAGGCTAGTTTAACATTGAAATTATGCAAATATATATATATATAGCACTTTATGCCTTTTTTATGTTGCCATAAAGGATTTACAATTAAATTTAAATGTGATTTGCATGAAACTTTATCATTTTAAGTTCCTCTTAAAATGTTAACACATTTTGCCCCATCTATTTTTTCTTTTTGTTTATTTTTAATTTTGTTTATACCAATGTTGTCACCCAACGTTTTTAGTGCCTAATGGAATATTTCATTATTTTTACTTGTTACACATTAAAATGATAATGTGACTTTAATATTTTAATGACATTTTATTTTAATGACTTAATGACAGTAACTTTAATATTTTAGATAGCAAAGTTTATCAGGGAAATCAGAGTAAAGTTCAACCAATCATACAGTTAATAAAAGACTGAAGACAAATATAGATTAACTGACAATCCTGCTGTGCAGATTTGGCAATGTGTATCTGATGTTAATAAAGTCTAGCTTAATTTTGACAAATAACCATTTTTTTGTACAAATTGTTGAACTGTGTCGTTATTATTGTTCATATTACAACATTTATTTTAAGAACAACAGATTGCAGAAGTTTCTGTATCATTACATAAAGAAACATTAAATATTGTCCAATCAAAAACATCAATTTAACCATTTAATCTGTCTCCCTCTCTCATAGACACACACACATACACATACTGTATAATATATATATGTACTTTATACTATACTGTAGTTTCTATCCCTTCCCCCAACCATACACATAAACCAACCCCTCAAACAAAACTACTGTCATTTTTAGATTTTCAAATCACTTCATTCATTTTTGACTTATACGCTGTTTTCCTCATGGGGACCCATAAAGTGAACATTTACTGGTATTACTATACTTGTGGAGACAACTGGTCCTCATATATGGAATATCAAGTACACACACACACATACAGTTTCTATTTCTATCAATAGGAGTGAATCGTGTGACCTAAACTATAATAAATACACTGTTCATACCTGTTAATGATGTTTTGCCTTATGATGTTTACTATAATCCAATGTTTCCAATGAGTTATTAGTCAGAGGTATTTTCCTACAGCAAGTTAGTCTTAACTCGTTAATAAGCAGACTGGTTTGATCTGAGGAACGTGTACATGTGTATCTGTGTCACTCTGAGTGTTTTAAACAGATGGTAGATGACGAACAGTAATAAGACCCCTCTCTCTGTCCAGTTGACAGACATGAACACATGCAGTCAGTTCTAGTCACTCACAGATTCACTCCAGGCCTGTCAGTTTGAACCCAAGATCATTACTACAGAAAATGTTTATCTAAAAACTGTTCATCATGAATGCTCACAAACTCATTAACAACATATTAACAACATGGTCTTTTTTAAAACCTTTGGTATTTATTCCTACTTACTTTCACAAAGTTGTGTTGAAAGTTCAGCTTTACAGTGATAAATGGTTACTAGAACTCGCTCTTTCTTTAGTTTAGCCCTTATATTCAGTGAGTTACGTTAAACTTGTCTTTTTTGGAACAAATCTTACTTTAACAAGTTTTACGTTGTATTGGATACAATCATTTGAAGCATCAAGACACTTTCAAAAGGTGATATACCTTATTTTGATCGCTACCATATCCAGACTATAAACGTTTATCTTGGTATTTCTGTGATTATTTGAATGTTTGTAATACAGATACAGTGATAAAGACGTGAAGCGTCTACAGAATATATTAACTGGTCAGCAGCAGCGTGAATGCAGATTCTTCACAGTCAGGAGCTGCGTCTGAAATGGCTCACTCGTTCACTGTTCCCTATGTAGTGTATGGCAGTTGAGTGCACACTATCAGAAAGGAGTGAACAAAATAAAGTGCACAAATTCGGACTCTGACATATACACTGCATGTCAAAGCTGGAGCAGTCGCAGAAACTTCTTCATTATATATGTACATTTATATTACTTTAGAAAATAATGTTAATAACAATAACACTCACACTGACCTTACATTGTAATTAGGCTATATATACCTCTGTGCCAGCCTTGTGATTTCAAAGATGGTTGCTTATGTTCATAATAACTGAATACTATTAAAATACTGGCAACAAAAATAAACATATTACACATAATTAATATATTATTAAATATTAATAATCCATGAAATAACCGTTAAAGCAGAAATAAGAAAGCATCTCTCAAAAACTGTCTTGCTCTAGCTCTCTCTTCCAGCTAGTTTGTCCTCTCTGCATTGAATTATGGGAAATAGTGCTCCAGTGAGTGTACATTGGTTGTACACTCAAAATCAGAGAAGATTGTGGGTAAAAAGTAGTGAAGGAATGTAGAGAATGAACTCAGCGGAAGCTGAAGCTAGATGGTGCTACGTTTAAAGTGTATTTTAGGCTTAATACCTCCTTAAGACCTCCTGAGCCTGGTAGGACCCAGCATCACAAAGATGGAGACAAATTACAGGGAGACTATATCCACTGCACAGCAGCTCTGATTTTCCCTTCGGTATCTATCTATCTATCTATCTATCCATCTATCTAATTATCAACACTGTACAGAAATTATTAGTTATTATTCATTATTATTATTTATTCCAAAATTAACTATTTGGTTCTTACATTCCCATTTCAGATATTTAGCCACTGGGGACTCCTACCATACCATAGCTTTAAATTATAAAACTGACCATTCCACTGCTGCAGGTTTTGTAGAGCATTTGCATTCGGTTCTAGCCCATGATCCTTCAACAAAAATTAATCAATCACACTGCCACCTCCTTCAGATGATTTGATTGGAAACCTACTTAAAAGGTAACCTCCCTTACTACCAACTCCCAGATGGGAGTTTGGAGAGGCAGATTGCAAGCAGGAGAATAAAATCAATTCTAAATTTGATGGTGGAAGTTTATTTGTACAAACCCACAAGAAGCATGTAATTCGTTTGTACACTTCAGTCACGTCCATTAGGCCAAATGCAACACAAATGTGACATCACAACATCTGGCACTGCTTGCACTAACTGACACAAACTTTATTTAACTTCTAAGAGAAACATACTTTACAGCTATGTCAGTTATTTAGGTCAGATAAGCAATTTAGAGGAGTTCAGTTGACGGAGCCAGGGTGTTTTCATAGGGGTGGCCAGGGAGAGACCTATTCACTAGAGTGTGTGTCGTGAATACAGTAAAGCAGCTGATTGGACAGGAAAGTGTGTTTTACTGACTTATAGTCTAATAACATCTCATCAGACCGCAGTTTACAGTTGTTCTACTGAAGCTCATTTGGCTGCTGTACCTTTTCTGCACTCGTGTCTGACAATGAGGTGAAGATGAAAATTCTCCCATTTGATGTAGTCATAAAGAGATATGAAGGTTCCACTTCCGCCTCTTAATCAATTTCCTTTCAAGAAAAAAGGGACAAAAACTGTTTTGAGTGGGGTAGCAAAACTATTTGCTCATTGTATTTTGCTGTTGCGTAATTTCCACAGGCACAAACACAATGTTCATAATAAACCAGCTTGTAGATTTTTTTTTTATATGATACTTTAATTAAAGTGGACTTGAAAACACTACTGAAGTAGCACAAATATAGCTATCAATAGACCAATTTCTATTGTTAACTCATACATATTGTGTGCAACACAGTTCAAGTTCAAGTTCAACACAGCTTTGACAAGACCTCAAAATGTGATAATGTAATTTAAGAACCTCAATTTTTGTGTTTTATCATTTAATAAAGTCCCCTTTAGACTCTTGGGTTGTTAGTAATAATAGAACTAACGATAATACATTTTATTTGTAATGTACCTTTCTTACACTCAAGCCGCTACAACGGTACAAAACAACAATAAAAGAAACAACACTACTCCATAACAACAATCACAATGATAACACAATAACAATAACGGCAACAACAACTGTAAAATTACTTAAAAGCTTCACTAAAGAGATCTTGGTTGCTCTGATATACCCCCCCCCCCCCCCCCCCCAACACAAAATAAAAAGTTTGCAGACTTCCTGGGGGAATTTATAACAAAATATGACAAATTGTTGATTCTTGGCGATTTTAATGTACATGTATGCTGCACAGCGGATACATTAGCTAAAAAATTTGTTGCTCTACTAAAAGCATTTGATCTAGAACAACATGTGAATTTCCCCCCTCATAAAATGGGACATACACTTGATCTGGTGCTATCATATGGCTTTTCACTGTCGGATCCTGAGGTGTCTGACAATGGGTTTTCTGATCATAAATCTGTCTTGTTTTCTGGTCCTTGGGTTTTGAATATTCCTAAAGTCACTCAATGTACCCGTAAATCTTGATTAATCACCTCTACAACCAGCAAAGCCTTTTCATTAGCTTTCTGTGATGTTATTAAATCAGTAGATGTCAGTAAATGTGACTTGAGTGAAGAGGACCTCCTGTCCAGGCTTAACTCCACATGTGTGGATGTCTTAGACTCGGTTGCTCCTGTAACATCCTCAAAACTTAAACCTTGATCTGAGCCTTGGATAGATAAAAACATACGCTCTCTGAGGCAGTGTTGTAGGAGAGTGGAGTAAAGTGGAAAAAGGACCGGCTTTAAATTTCATTTGAAATTTTAAGAGGCTCACCATTAAAATTTCAGAAGGCAGTGAGAGCAGCTAAATCCAGGTACTTTGCGGCAATCATTGAAAATAATTACCATAGACCTAAAACACTTTTTACCTTTTTTTTAACGCTGTTGTTTATCCAACTGTTCATGAGTACACAGATGCGTCAAAAACTATGTGTGATGACTTTCTTAGATATTTTATAAATAAGATCAGTGATATCAGGTTAGGGATAGTAGAGCTGTAATCGGGCCTTAAAAGTTAAGCCGACAGGACCTGAGCCCGACAGGTTTCGGCCTGAAACCGACAAGTACATTTTGATTGAAAGCTTTTTAAAAGCCCGAACCTGTTTACAGCCCGACATTATTCAAATGTGCGCACGCACACAGCTCTTTTTCCTTGTGTCAAGAATGAATCATTTATACATGTTTTAACATAATTAATTCATAACCCACGTAGACTAGGCCACTTGTAAGTTGGAATAAAGAAATAAAATAAGTCCTCTGTAACATCGTAACATCTCAGCACTCTAAATATAAATAGACTAACGCACCAATAAAAAGGATTAAAAAAAAAAAAAAAAAAATTAAATTAAGATAAATTTTAAATTAAGATTTGCATATAGATTTGGCAATAACGAAATTAAGATAAAGGCTCCGCCGGATTTGCTTTGCCACAGCTGACATTTAATAAAAGAATAATGCCAACGTAAATACTCTGTCCACATTATGCATTTACTCAATGAATATTTAGTTATCATTTGAAAAATCTTTACTTACAGAATCAGAATCAGAATCAGAATGAGCTTTATTGCCAGGTATGTACACATACGAGGAATTTGTTTTCGTGACAGAAGCTCCGCAGTACAACAGAATGACAGCGACAGAACATAAAACACATAATAAAAGAATAAAAAATACAAATAAGTAGATAGTGAATAACAATATCCAAATGACAATTGTAGGCAAGTATATTACAAAATGAAGTTATGTATGTACATATATATTGTGTGCAAAATTTAAGTGTATACTAAGTATGTGTGTTAGATAAATAAAGTGTGTGTGTATATAAATATAAAGTGTAGTGTGTCCGCCGTTATTATAAGCTGTTCATAAGATGGATTGCCTGAGGGAAGAAACTGGTCCTGTGTCTGGTCGTTCTAGTGCTCAGTGCTCTGTAGCGTCGACCAGATGGACACAGTTCAAAGAGGGAGTGTGCTGGATGTGAGGGGTCCAGAGTGATTTTGACAGCCCTTTTTCTCACTCTGGATAAGTACAGTTCTTGAATAGATGGGAGGGTTGAACCGATGATTCGCTCAGCAGTCCGGACTACCCTCTGTAGTCTTCTGAGGTCAGATTTAGAAGCTGAGCTGAACCAGACAGTTACTGAAGTGCAGAGGATGGATTCAATGATGGTGGAGTAGAACTGTTTCAGCAGCTCCTGTGGCAGGTTAAACTTCCTCAGCTGGCGGAGAAAGTACAACCTCTGCTGGGCCTTTTTCACAATGGAGTCAATGTGAATGTCCCACTTCAGGTCCTGAGAGATAGTGGTGCCCAGGAACCTGAATGACTCCACTGCAGTCACAGGGCTGTTCATGATGGTGAGTGGGGAGAGTGCAGGGGGGTTTCTCCTGAAGTCCACGATCATCTCCACTGTTTTGAGGGTGTTAAGCTCCAGGTTGTTGAGACTGCACCAGACAGCCAGCTCTTTTACCTCCTGTCTGTAAGCAGACTCGTCACCGTCCTGAATGAGGCCGATGAGTGTGGTGTCATCTGCAAACTTCAGGAGCTTGACAGAGAGGTCCTTAGATGTGCAATCATTAGTGTACAGGGAGAAGAGCAGTGGGGAGAGAACGCACCCCTGGGGAGCTCCGGTGCTGATTGTACGGGTGCTGGATGTGTATTTTCCCAGCCTCACTAGCTGCTGCCTGTCTGTCAGGAAGCTGTTGATCCACTGACAGACTGAGGTGGGCACGGAGAGCTGATTTAGTTTGGGCAGGAGGAGGTTTGGGATGATCGTGTTGAAGGCCGAGCTGAAGTCCACAAACAGGATCCTCACATAAGTCCCCGGTCTGTCTAGGTGTTGCAGAACATAATGCAGTCCAATGTTTACTGCATCGTCCACAGACCTGTTTGCTCTGTAGGCAAACTGAAGAGGATCCAGCAAGGGCCCAGTGATGTCCTTCAGGTGGCCCAGCACCAGTTTTTCAAATGACTTCATGACTACAGACGTTAGAGCCACAGGCCTGTAGTCATTTAGTCCTGTAATTTTGGGTTTCTTAGGGATGGGGATGATGGTGGAACGTTTGAGGCATGAAGGGACTTCGCACAGCTCCAGCGATCTGTTGAAGATCTGTGTGAAGATGGGGGCCAGCTGGTCAGCACAGGATTTCAGACAGGCTGGTGTAACACAATCTGGGCCTGGTGCTTTTTTCCTTTTCTGCTTCCGGAAGACCTGGCGCACCGCATCCTCGCTGATCTGAATTGCAGGTGTGGGGGAGAGGGGGGATGCAGGAGGTGAGAATGGTGAGAGTGCTTGATTGGAGAGGTGTTCAGGATGGGTTGCAGGAGCTGTTAATGGTGTGAACGGTAGTTTGGAGAGGCATTCAGGGCTGGTTGCAGGAGTTGTGAAGGGTGTGAATGGTTTTGTGGGGAGGCGTTCAGGGCAGGTGATGGGTGTTCTTTCAAACCTGCAGTAAAACTTGTTCAGATCGTCTGCCAGTCGTTGATTCTCTACAGTGCTGGGGGGTGGTGTCTTGTAATTGGTGATCTTCTTTAGACTTTTCCACACTGATGCGGAGTCGTTGGAAGTGAACTGAGTCCTTATTTTTTCAGAATAATTCCTCTTTGCCACTTTGATCTCCTTTTCCAATGTGTATTTAGCCTGTTTATACAAGACATTGTCCCCCTTCACGTAAGCATCTTCTTTGGCCTGACGGAGCTGTCTGAGTTTTGCAGTGAACCACGGTTTGTCATTATTGTAAATTAGTTGAGTCTTTGTAGGAATACACATATCCTCACAGAAACTGATATATGATGTTACGGTCTCTGTGAGTTCATCCAGATCGGTGGCAGCAGCTTCAAAAACACTCCAATCAGTGAGGTCAAAACAAGATTGTAAATCCTGCTCTGCTTCATTAGTCCATCTTTTTACAGTCCTTGATACAGGTTTAGCTGATTTTAGTTTCTGCCTGTAGGACGGTATTAGATGAACCAGAAGGTGATCAGAACGTCCCAAAGCTGCTCGTGGAACAGAGTGAAATGCATCCTTTATTGTGGTGTAACAGTGATCCAATATATTACTGTCTCTTGTGGGACAAGTAACATGCTGTCTGTATTTTGGCAGTTCACGGGACAGATTGGCTTTATTAAAGTCCCCGAGAATGATTAAAACAGAGTCCGGGTGTTGTTGTTCTGTCTCTGTGATCTGATCAGCGAGTTTCTGTAAAGCTGAGCTCACATGCGCTTGGGGATGGATGTAAACACTGACCAGAATGAACGAGTGAAACTCCCGCGGTGAATAGAACGGAGATTAGATTAGTCTACATGTTTTTGTAGACTAAAACGTTATTAAGATGAGAAAAGTAATCAATTAGATTACTATTACATGTTTTTTGTAGGAAAATGATTGAATCCACTGTAGATCGCTTCAGCTCATTCCTGCGCTCACTGATGGTGCGTCATTATTCACTCATTATTCTCATTATAAACATGGTCAAAACTTTTCCACACCTCAGACTTTGCTTTAGTTGCTGGTGCAACCAAAACGCAATCTCCAGTGGCAAACCTCCGTTTCAGCAAACATTTTCGCATCTTTCTCACGCTAATCGAAACACATGACATGTCGTTTACCTCGCAAACCGGAGCGCGAGCCCGAGCCCAGCCCGAGCCCACGTAAAATTATATAAATTAAGCCCGTGCCCGACCGAACCCGTCTGGTCCCATCGGGTCCCGTCGGGTTCGGGCAAAGATCTTCAGCTCTAAGGGATAGTCCCACCTGCGTTTGATCCTTCAATTTCTACTTTTTGTTCTCCTGAGTTGAACCAGTTTGAACCAACCTTTTATATATAACTTCAAGAAATAGTGTGTCAGTTAAAGCTGTCTGGATCCTCTATTGATGCTATTCCACCATATTTCTTCAAACAAGTTTTTGATGCTTTGGGTCCTCATTTTGTGACCATGATAAATCGTTTGGAAAGTAGTATTGTACTTGATGTGCTCTAACATGCCACAGTTTATCCCTTGCTTAAGAGGCCGAACTTAGATCCTTCTGTTTTAGCCAACTATATATAGACCCATTTCCAGTGATGGGAATAACGGCGTTATAAATAACGGCGTTACTAACGGCATTACTTTTTCCAGTAACGAGTAATCTAATTGATTACTCTTCTCATCTTAATAACGCCGTTACCGTTACTGCCAAAAAATGCGGCGCGTTACTATAACTGATGATGAAGCTGTTTTTTTTTTTTCATCAGACCAACTAGATCTCTGAGCGAGAGGCAAATACTTTTTTTTACTGTTCTTTCTTGGTTATTGGGCAGAGCACGAGACAAGCGCATAAATGCTGACGATTGGCTGAGGTAGAGTAAAATTTCATTGTAAGCCAATCAGAGGTAGAGTTGGGCGGGTTTTCGAAAGCACGCATAGTAGTGATGGGAATTCGGCTCTTTTGACTCAGCTCACTGAAAAGAGCCGGCTCTTTGGCTCACAAACGGCTCTTTAAATGACTTTGACTATAATATTTCAATTTTTATTACATAATTATTTAATTTCTATAGGCTAAATTTGAAAAAATAGAGTTGGCTCTTCAGATATGCGAGCCAGCTCCCGAAGTTCAACTAAAAAAGCCGGCTCTTAGAGTCGGCTCATTCGCGAATCGCGAACGACTCAAAAGCTCATTCGCGAACGAGTCGATCCATCATCACTAACGCTCATTCGCGAACGACCCATCATCGGACAGGACAGGACACACAACGAACAACACAAGCCAGTCAGTCAACGAGAGACAGGTATGGCGACGAGCCCAAATAATCCAAAAGTAGCCTTCTCTAAATAGAAGTATATACATTACTTTTTCCTTCAAGAAATTAAAGAAACAATAAAAGGAAATATCAAAAGTTCCCAAAAATCTATCGTGTTATTTGCATTGATCCACTATATAAACATAATATCTACATACATGCCATTTGATTGGAGGCTAGTCTCACTTTGTCCCACAGCAACTTTTTTTTTTAGAT
Organism: Carassius gibelio; assembly: GCF_023724105.1. Lineage (NCBI taxonomy): Eukaryota > Metazoa > Chordata > Actinopteri > Cypriniformes > Cyprinidae > Carassius > Carassius gibelio. Next base: position 1,818,865 of record NC_068379.1, on the reverse strand, counting down.
GTGTGTACAATGTTTCATGTTTCTGTTAATAATGTATTGTATTAAGTGTCCATTTCATTATAATATTCAGATTTATCATAAATAATTGAACATGCACATGTATTTTAAGTTCCTTTAAAGAGGGGTAGAGGTGGGGTCACGTTTGAGCATTTAAAATTTAATTTTACTTGAAAGTAACACAATAGTTACTTTCTTAAGTAACTAGTTACTTTAAAAATGTGTAACTGAGTTACTAATTTAGTTACTTTTTGGAAGAAGTAACTAGTAACTGTAACTAATTACTTTTTAAAAGTAACTTGCCCAACACTGCCCATTTCAAATTTGTCTTTTATTTCAAATATCTTAAAAAAAGTAGTTCTGCAACAACTACAAAGCTTTCTGGATGAAAATAAGATCCTTGAAGTTTTTCAATCAGGTTTTAGAAAACACCACTCGACTGAGATCGCACTTCTGAAGGTTTTAAATTATATTTTATTAACTGGTGACTCTGGGGATCATGCTGTGCTAGTGCTCCTAGACTTGAGTGCTGCTTTTGACACTGTGGACCATGCCATCCTGCTTTCTCATTTGGAACACTGTGTAGGCATAAAAGGAAGTGCTCTTGAAAGGTTTAACTCTTATCTTTCAAATCGAAGTTTCTCCAAAGGTAGCTCCTTTGTCGTGTGGTGTTCCCCAGGGCTCCATTTTAGCTCATATTCTTTTTACACTCTATATGTTCCCTTTGGGTTCTATTTTTAGAAAGCATGGTCTGTCATTTCATTGCCATGCAGACGATACTCAGATCTATTTACCCTTAAAACAGAGTTCAAATGGATTGGAAGCACTTAGTGTCACGGTTCATGAATCGTTTGGATTTTGTCAGTTCCTCGTGTTGTCTGGATGTTCCACGGTTCCTGGGTTTCTCTTCATGCTCTTCACCGCACAACCACCGGATCGCCATCTCATCCCTGCTTCACCACCACCACCTGATTGTTTGTCCCCGGCCTGTGTCTTTACTCTGACTCTCATTATTATTATTAAACTTGTTAACTTGCATCTTGCATCCTCTCATTATTCATCACAGAACGATCTGACCAAACATGGATGCAGCAAGCACTTCTCAGCTTAAGGATTTCATCGCTCACAGTATCTCACGTATGGACCAACAGGAAGAAAATATCTCAGGCACAGGTCGAGCGGTACAAGCACTCGTGAAGCAGGTGTCCGAGCTCACCCAACAGGTACAGCTTCTACGGACTCCCACTGCTAGTTTAACCCAAGCTAATGAATAAAAATGCACATTTGATCAGATGCAACTACACTCACAATTTAAGAGATACATTAAAGGGATATTCCGGTGAGCCTGAGGGATATACCAGAGGGATATTCCGGTGAGCCTGAATTTTGTAGAGAATTTCTCATGAGATTTTCCATGCATTTTGCTTTACAACCACGTACTTTTCAGAGAGAACAGACAAAGGTAGCGTTTGTACTCACCCTGCTGTCAGGAAGAGCAGCGCTTTGGGGAATGGCGGTGTGGGAGAAAGGACACAACTGCTGCACCTTGTTCAAGGCACTCTCCGAAGAAATGAGGAGAGTTTTCGATCGGGCAGTGGCGGGTAAGGAGGCGGCAAGATTACTCGCCGAACTGCGACAGGGAGAAGGCTCGGTGGTGGATTTTTCCATTCGGTTCTGCACACTGGCCGCAGAGTGCCATTGGAACGAGGAAGCGCAGTGGGATATGTTCCTGCATGGGCTGGCTGACCGCGTTTATAAGGAGATTTACGTCATGGATTTACCAGCGCGCGTCTCAATTGCGTAACCCGGCTGACGCGTCCCAGCCGTCCACAGCCCAGCTCAGAGAACCACCAGGCCGATGAAGCGAGCGCGGTCAGCCCAGCATTCGATCATGAGCCCATGCAGGTGGGGAGAGCGCTTCCTCAGACGATAAGATGCATCCCTGCACATTCTTTTCTCATCGACTATCGCCTGCCGAACGTAATTATGACATTGGTAACAGGGAATTGTTGGCAGTTAACCCTTTGAAGTCGATTAACGCATATATGCGTTTTGAGTCATTTTCTCCTGATAACCCCGAAAAGAACTTAAATTACACTCTCAGTTTTAATCGTACAGATAAGAGCAATACATCAATCGAATCTGTTAAGGGTCTACTTTTTTTTGGATACAGACATAATAACAAAAAACCTTTGTGCACTTATAAAATAAAGATAACAAACAAGGTGCGCTGTCTGCAGCCTTTGTGTGCGCTGATCTTCATTTACAAACACGTCATTAAAATGAACTGTAACTCCGTGAATACTCAACGAAGAGACATGAGAGAGATATCTATAGAAAGCCTGAAATGTCTACTTTTAAACTAAACAAGTGCTGCCGAAAACAAATATTCTGAGATAAAGTAATCCATATGAAAACAACGCGATGTATGTTTTTCATGTCTCCCTTCATTATATTTAATGTGACCATGCCCCCGCGCTTAACGCTCTATTCAGATTCAAACTGAAGCACGCGGCTTGAATACGCCCACACAGAAAAAGCAGCCAGACTGTTCTTCAAGTTTTTATTTTATTTTACTGTTTGCTTCGCGACGAGAGGAATAAGACATAATTCACCCCAAAAAGATGTGATGTGGTTGAGGATTTGAGAAATGGATTTCCTCAGAAAAAAGAATGAAGCACTTTATTCAGCAGAGATCATAAACATGAGTAAGTCTCTTTTTATTTATTTGTACTAGTTTTCACATAACGTGTAAACATTTTACTAGTTAGACTTTTTCCAAATACTTTTTCCAAACTATAATTCCTGACTAAATGTATAATCAAGTGAAACATCATGAAGTTTCAATAACAATATACAATACTATACCATTCAAAAGCTTGATGTAAATAATATAAATGTAACAAATAAAGTCTTACTCTAACAAATGTAAAAACAATGCAGTTCTTTCAATTTATTCCCCCTAAAAAACCTGAAAAATATTCTCAGCTCTTTTCAACATTAATAATAATAATAATGATGATGATGATGATAATAAATGGGGGGTTTTTTTGGTAGAAAATAAGATTGTTAAAAGGATTTCTGAAGGATTGTGTGACTGGAGTAAGGATGCCAAAAAATTTGTTTGAAAGTCAGCTTTGATTGTTGATAATAAACTGTTTAACTGCTCCCCCAAGTGAATATTAAATTATGTTGTGGGATAATTAAATATATTCTTAATAAAGTACAAACATAAAATTATATACTTTTATTTTGTTCTCACATTCTTTCTTGTAACTCCTCACTCAGTGGCATGAATGAGAGGCTGAATGAGAGGCTCATTATGCAGCTCATTATGCAGGCCTTTGTCTTCTCAGGTGTAAATCACAATGATATTCATGATAGTTGACGCCTACTCGCATATGACTTTTACCAACAAAAAGTGTCTTAGAAAATTTAAATCAATATATTGTTTTCTGTGAGTGAGTAAACAAGGTGATTTTCACATAATTTAGAAAGAAAAATTCTAGGCTACAAGCTCCAGTTCTCAACAATCCCGGGAACCAATGTTATGTATGTGTTTTATGGCCTTATTCAAGTGATTTAACATTTTTTGTTTTTCACTAACCATGCATAACATTTTTTTTCAAAAATACAATAATGTACATGCATGCATTTCACATATTATTATTGCCCAGTTTGTGCTGATTACAGTGATATTAGACTTTACCCATTTAGATATTTATAAGAAACTGAAAAAAAGCACAAATATCAGGGCATGACAAAACTTCTCCAGGCCCCAAAAATACCCTTAGACTCCAGAGGGTTAAGTTAGCATTGGAGGAGTGGCGTCATTAGTTAGAGGGTTCTGGGGTACCTTTTATCGTTTGGACCGACCATAAGAATCTTGAATACATCAGATCAGCTAAAAGACTCAACTCCAGGCAGGCTCGGTGGGCTCTTTTTTTCGGACGTTTTGATTTTGCTCTCTCGTACCGCCCGGGGTCTAAGAACATCAAACCCGACTCTTTATCTCGTATTTTTGATCCATCCGAACGCCCGGTCACTCCCGAGTGTATTTTACCTGAGAAAGTTGTCATATCCACTCTGGTATGGGAGATCGAATCGAAGGTCAAGACAGCCTTAGAAGGGGTAACGCCTCCGCCTGGTTGCCCACCGAGTCGGTTGTTTGTGCCGGAGGGGTTACGGAGCTTTGCTTCCGGCTTTGCTACCGTTCGGACGTTCTAGCTTACTGCTCTGCGCTTTGCTTCTTATTTCTGTACTTTTCTCTGATTTTTCTAAGATTTTTACTTCAGCAGATCAGCACAGTGCTCAAACAACAGATTTTTGGCACAAACGCTAAAATTAAAAACATTGGGACGGGAGTAATACTACAAAAAGAAGACTTTGTCTCCCACTGCGAACAGCTTACATTCCGGAGACGGGAAAACAACTGCCTACATTCAAACAGAAGAGAGAGAAAATGCCTCCTGTTGGATCTACTTGTTGCATGAACTGCTGCAAACTTCTACAAAGGAATGTGATTCTTGAAACAAAGTTACATTCTGGACTTCCAAAACAGACGGAACACTCAGCAGACCGTCGTCACCCTCTCAGCAAACAGCCGGTGAGTCCCATGAATCTTCTGAATCTCAACAGTTTATACCAAGTGTAGAGGAACAAGCCGAAACTGATCGCCACACTAATCCTTGGCACAAACAGGGAGCGATACCCAAAGGAACACGAGATATCAGATTGTCACAAGTTTCTCGTATTACTGCCATAGCTTCCTCAACCCCAGATTCGACTATGACAAGGCTTGTGAATACTGGCATTCTACCACCCCCTATACATCTGGAGAACAGATTTGAAACATTAATAAATGTGGGTGAGAAATCCCCAAATGTGATTAAACATGTACCGGATCAGCCAGCAGCTAACACCACTACTAACAGCCGCTCAAGGTCGAGCAGACAGCGGCATTCAGCTCAGAGCACAGCCGAGCCAAGGACTCTGATAGTGGGTGACTCTGTTATCAGAAACATCCGTAGCAGGACTACAACAACATGCTGCCTTCCTCAAGCAACGGTCTCTGATGTGAACAAGGAACTTCAGAACATTCTGATGAAGCACAAGACTGCAAATCAAATCATCATCCATGTGGGGAAGAATGATATTCGGAAAGAGCAGTCAGAACTCCTTAAGAAGGACTTCATTGAACTCTTTGAAAAACTTCAAAGACTCAAAGTTCAGTCATTCATCAGTGGACCACTCCCAGCAAGGGGAACAAATATGTGTTCATGGTTGCTTGGGCTGAACACATGGCTACAAAGATCCTGTAATATAAAAGGAGTAAATTTCATCGACAACTTCAATCTTTTCTGGGGCCATAGACAATTGTTTAAACCAGATGGCCTCCACCCAAAAAAACTTGGTGCAAGAGTGTTTAAGGACAATATCTACTTCTCCCTCCGTCATCCTTCAGCAGAGTGTGTCAATCCATTCAGCACACACACACCAGGTCCGAGTTATCATGTGGTTGACCTATCCCACAAGGAAACTGATAACACCATGCAGCCAAAACAATCACTGCTGATAGACACTATCCCTGCTGAGCCCTGCCCACAGAGCTCCTCACAGACTGACTGTGATGTATCAAAACAGCTACAAGATTCAGCACCCAGGGATGACTTTCTGGAAAACAGCCAGGGAAGCCAGGACAACACATCACAGCCACCGGAAACACCAGAGACACAGCCCATCTCACCAGACACATTATCCCTCTCTCCAGCATCTCCACTTCTGTGCTTCTCACAGAAAATGGAGGAATTGATGTATGTTGGGACTAAACTCTCCCACTCATTCGCTGCTAGCCCGCAGATATCAACAAAAAAACGGCGGGCCCCCCAACCACCAAAGCCTGTGGGCCCTGTTCCTATGAGAGCTCTCCGACCCCTGCCACAACGCCAGGGCCCAAACCCTCTATCTGCTGAAGGTGAACCAAAAACAACTGATAGCAGCTCTCAGTGATATGTGTCGGGTCCCCGCTATAATAGCAGCAACATTCACAAATGCTTACAGAACAAGCGGGAACCCAGTGTGCCTGTAGCTTTCTCTATTTCAGTTTTATCACGTGATAGAAAGTCTAAGGCCTTCTCAAGCCGAAGGGCAAACTCATCTAATCTGCGGCCTATTATGCATCAAACTAAGATTGATGTAAAGACACAAAGCACTGCCATCAAGTTAGCACTTTTAAACATTCGCTCACTAAAAAATAAATAATTTCTAATCAATGACTTTATAACCACAAACAATCTGGATTTTATGTTTCTAAATGAAACATGGCTAGAAGACAGCTGCAGTGCAACAATCCTAAATGAAGCAGCCCCTCCTAACTTCACTTACATGAGTGTTTGCAGGACTGTTAGGAGAGGTGGAGGTGTAGCTGCTCTATTTAAAGATGTCTATCAATGCAAGCAAGTGTCATTTCGTCAGTACTTGTCTTTCGAATATCTAGGGATTGTGCTGAAAGGTGCCCCACGCATTCTGTTTATTATTATTTACAGGCCTCCAAAATACTCTCCAGCCTTTGTTGAAGAGGTCACAGAAATGTTATCAATAATTTCCTCAGAGTTTGACTGTTTTGCAATTGCAGGGGATTTTAATATTCACATAGATAATGCAGAAAACAAAACTACAAAAGAAATGATAACGGTTCTAAACACTTTTGACCTGATTCAGCATGTGCATGGACCCACACTGGATCTAATCATCAGTAGGGGTCTAAACATTTCATCCATAGTTATTAAGGATGTAGCACTATCTGATCACTTCTGTATTTTCTTTGATATATTGATCTCTGCTACCACTGAATCTAGATCGGTCTCTGTCAGAAGGAGATGCATAAACGAGAACACAAGTGTACTATTTATGGAGGCTATATCTTTAACACCAAGCATTTCTGCAGACTCTGTTGACATTCTCCTTGATTCCTTCAACTCAAAAGTTAAGAATGTTATTGATGATATTGCACCAATAATAGTCAGTAAGAAAACAAACAGACAGAAATCAGTTTGGAGAAGATCAACAGCAGTTCGGACTATGAAAAGACAATGCAGAAAAGCAGAGCGGATGTGGAGGAAGACGAAACTTGAAATTCACTATAGCATCTATAAAGACATCCTTCATGCTTTTAATGTGAAACTAGCCACAGCTAGACAGAACTTCTTCTCAAACTTTATAAACAGTAACTTAACACTCGTACTCTTTTTGCCACAGTTGAGAGACTGACAAACCCCCCAAGTCAGATTCCTAGTGATATGCTATCAGACAGCAAATGCAATGAGTTTGCTTCTTTCTTTTCTGAGAAGATCATAAATATCAGAAAGGCGATTAGCACATCCTCAAGTAATGCAGAGGTCAGACAGATTCGGCCAACATATCAAAAAGATACTATGTCTATTTTTGAAACAATTGATAGCAAAATTCTGGAAGACATAGTGCAGCAACTAAAATCGTCAACCTGTTGTCTTGACACACTTCCCACATCTTTTTTCAAAAGTGTGCTTGACTGCTTAAAAGCAGATCTCTTAGAAGTGGTGAATGCCTCACTTCTTTCTGGGACATTTCCAAACTCCCTAAAAACTGCAGTTGTAACGCCTCTCCTGAAAAAGACCAATCTTGATAACACAATTTTGAGCAATTTTAGACCAATATCTAATCTTCCTTTTATAGGCAAAATTATAGAAAGGGTAGTTTTTAATCAGCTGAACAAATACTTAAACTCAAATGGATACCTGGACAATTTTCAATCTGGTTTCCGACTGCATCACAGCACAGAGACAGCACTCATTAAGATAATAAATGATATTCGCTTAAATTGTGACTCTGGCAAAATATTGGTGCTGGTATTGCTAGATCTCAGTGCTGCGTTTGACACTGTCGATCATAACATACTACTAGAGAGACTGGAAAACTGGGTCGGGCTTTCTGGGATGGTACTCAAATGGTTCAGATCATACTTAGAAGGGAGAGGCTATTATGTGAGTATAGGAGAGCATAAGTCTAAGTGGACGTCCATGACATGCGGAGTCCCACAAGGGTCAATTCTTGCACCGCTCTTGTTTAGCCTGTATATGCTTCCACTAAGTCAAATAATGAGAAAGAGCCAAATTGCCTACCACAGCTATGCTGATGATACCCAGATTTACCTAGCCTTATCTCCAAATGACTACAGCCCCATTGACTCCCTCTGCCAATGCATTGATGAAATTAATAGTTGGATGTGCCAGAACTTTCTTCAGTTAAACAAGGAAAAAACTGAAGTCATTGTATTTGGAAACAAAGATGAAGTGTTCAAGGTGAATGCATACCTTGACTCTAGGGGTCAAACAACTAAAAATCAATTCAGGAATCTTGGTGTGATTCTGGAGACAGACCTTAGTTTCAGTAGTCATGTCAAAGCAGTAACTAAATCAGCATACTATCATTTAAAAAACATTGCAAGAATTAGATGTTTTGTTTCCAAGTCAAGACTTGGAAAAACTTGTTCATGCCTTTATCACCAGCAGGGTGGACTATTGTAATGGGCTCCTCACTGGCCTTCCCAAAAAGACCATTAGACAGCTGCAGCTCATCCAGAACGCTGCTGCCAGGATTCTGACTAGAACCAGAAAACGTCTCAGGTTACGAATGTAACCATGGTTCCCTGAGAGGGAACGAGACACTGCGTCCTCTGAAGGGACACTATGGGGAACACCTCGTCGTGACCCGTGTCTGAAGCATACTTTGAAAAACGCCAATGTGTTGGCCGGCGACAGCCTCTGACGTCGCTACCGGCGCGACTATAAATACGCGCCCGTAGGACCCGTCACTTATCTTCTTCGTGAAGCTTGCGTCCGAAGCATGGCAGGGAGCTAGAGGACGCAGTGTCTCGTTCCCTCTCAGGGAACCATGGTTACATTCGTAACCTGAGACGTTCCCTGTCAAGGGAACTTCGAACTGCGTCCTCTGAAGGGACACTATGGGGAACAGTATACCCACGCCGCCATGCTGAGGGGAGTGCAGGCCAGAATCATGGCAAACACTAAGTACCAACTCTACCATTTCACCGGGAGTCGCCCCTGGGACGGTTCGACGGCTGTCCATGACATTATCCCTTATGGCCAAAGGCCTAAGCTACATACCCAACTTACCTGAAGGGCCTCGGCCCGGGGTAGAGCTGAAGGCTTGGAATCACGAAAGATTCCTTTAAAGGGATACGGCTAAGAACTTAGCACTGTTTATTACCAAGTCTTGCCTGTCACAAAGGAGGGGCTCTCGTGGCACTCTGATAGAGCAGCTCGTAGATGGAATGGCCCGGGAGCAGAGCAATTGGAGGACGGAACATACAGATGAAGCCTCGGCCACGCCTGTACCATGGCGTCCAGCCCCAATGGAGCTGGATGAGTCAGAGGAAGCCAGAGGGGATAGTGCGACGCTCTCTTGAGCCGCAAAACCGATCCACCCAGGTCTGGCCAACCTCTCTAACTCTACTTCAACACCTTGGTGCGAAGGCGCCATTCCCCGAGCCTCAGCAGGATGTCTGCTCTCACAGTGCGTTTCAAAACAGTATGTAGTACTGGAGCGCTCTGATGAAAAAACCGAGAATTCAGTCTCCCATGAGAGGAGGACTCCGAGCTCCGAGCAGCATGCTCATAGGCGACCCTTTTAGAAAAGGGGAGCGCTGCTAAACTACCGCGAGAATTGCCCACACAGCCCCCCATGTTAAGGGGCGGTGCTTGAGGTGTATTACAAATACACACTGGTTGGATGAAGCCCAAGGAACCCCGGGGCTAATTATCTTAAGAAAGGGAACGAAGCGGAGCGCATAACCCTTACCGTACAGGATTTTAGAAAGTGCGCAGAGCCTTGCGTGCACACTTACCACTTACGTGGATTTGAGACAGTGCGCAAAGTGTTCACGTGCACACTGACCACCATGTGGTTTTGAGAAAGTACACAGGCTTAGCGTGTGTACAGAAAAAGGTTACCTGACAACCACTGTATGTGGGAGCTCACCTTCAGAGAGACCTGTGAAGCCTACTATCTGATAACCACAATATGTGGGAGTTCACCTACAGAGCCACCTCAGTGGAAGTTAATATGGAACTCGACTCCAGGGAGGCCTGGTGAGGCCTACTACCTGACAACCACAAACCGTGGGAGCTTGTTTTTTTTTTTTTTTTTTTTTTTTTAGTGGAAACGCACAGCATGTGGGAGCTAAATCTCCAGGGAGGCCTGGTGAGGCCAACTACCTGACAACCACAGTATGTGGGAGCTCACCATCAGAGAGGCCTGGTGAAGCCTACTATCTGAAAAGACCACAATATGCGGGAGTCCACACAGCCCCTCATGTTGAGGGAAGCGATGCTTGGGGTGTATAACAAATACACACTGGTTGAATGAAGCCCAAGAAACCTCGGGGCTAATCATCTTAAGAAAGGGAACGAAGCGGGGCGCGTAACCCTTACCGTACAGGATTTTAGAAAGTGCGCAGAGCCTTGCGTGCACACTTACCACTTACGTGGATTTGAGACAGTGCGCAAAGTGTTCACGTGCACACTGACCACCATGTGGTTTTGAGACAGTACACAGGCTTAGCGTGTGTACAGAAAGGTTCCTAAGCATCGCAGAGGCGCTGGATCGCACGGGAGAGGCGAGCTCCAACCCTCAAGCGAGGGGAGCATCACCTGAGGCAGTACATACAGAAGGACTCCGTAACTACCACCTCCCCGGATGCGCCAAGCGGCCAGGCGGCCCCTCAGGGTGACCTGGCCGGATATCCATGAAATTCCCTGCAGTGCTATGCCAGTTCTGACGATCAGCCAGGCTCCTCGGGAGGGGTGTGGGACGAGCAACCGCAGAGCGCTTGCTTCCCGCACGTGGAACTCGCTCCGCGGTGGGTGTCGCGCCCTGGGGGGGGCGAACCCACGCGGCACGGCCGCCTGCCGAAAGCGTGTGATCGTGGCCAGAGCACAAGGCTGGAACTGAGCACTGTAAAAGGAAACTCACAGAGTCTGTTAGAAGACATAACCACCAGCAACATAACACCCATAAGCAGAAAGGGTTACATACTCACCCACCCTCCTGTACTGGAGTCCCGCTTTACGGGGCGGCCCCTTTTGGTCCGGACCATCAGTAAGGAGGTCACTATGAAAATAGGACCAACCAAAAACATAACAGGTCCAGGATAGGAGACTGTTATGTGAGAAACTTTCCACCTAACCACGATCAGGTGGAGCGCTGGTGGCTACAGGGGAATTAGGCAGGGGAGAAATGAAACAGAATTTAAAAACATCCAAAAGGAAGTGACAAACTCCTAGGTATCGCTCTGATCCAGACGAGAACGCTGCCCCGTCTGAATCACATCCTTCAGACCCTGCTTACCTCTTCGTGACCCGCGATTCCTCTTGCCCCTGCCCTCAGGCGGGGGAGGAGCACGAGCCACGACACTAGCCTTCTGCGCCCGTCTTCGATCCTCAGATCGAGATGGGCCAGGACCCCTTTGTTGTTCGGGCTCTGCTACTGCGTATGATTTACCATTTAAGCGGGATGTATCCTGGAAGGGCTTAGATGGCAAAGAGGGAGATTTTAGAGAGGATGTTCCCCCACTGAGAGATAGCAAGCCAGCATCTCTTCTACAGGGGGCATCCTCTCATAGCCGTCCTCGTGCATGCCATCGATATCAGCATAACTCGTATGCTGAAACCGATGGATGCAAGAGAAAACGGCCTCTTCCATTCCTTTTCAACTTCTGCATGTAAGTCAGGCAAGAATGGAAGGCTCACCTGGGCTGCGGGCTATGGTCAGAAAAATAACACTCATCGAGTCTACCTCGCGACGTTACCTTTCTGGCACACTTCCATGGCAAGTTTATTTATTTTTATTTTTATTTTATTTAAAAACAAATTTTTTTTTTTTTTTTTTTTGGCCGCGGCGCGATCCATAACCTCTAACAGCTCCCCATACGCAGAGCAGGAGAAATGAGCGGCTCAGCCTCAGCTTCTTCACCACTCTCAAATATCTCCTGCTCTTTCTGGTTAGAACCCAGCAGAGCACTAACTTCAGTGTCAGAAAGGGTTAATGACAACGCATCTTCCTCTCGAAGTTCGCTCTCGTTTGCCGCCGGAGAGTGTGAGAGGAAAGTCCCTCTCTAAACTCCTCAGCGAGATCCACCTGCGATCCCCACGAGCTCATTCTCCTCCGTGCCTCGGCAACGGCGGGTCCTGAGCCGCGAGATCCAGATGACAAACGAGAGCGGAGCTTTTCCACAGAAAAACGCTCGCAGTGCGCGCAGATTGCCCCCTCAAGGACATCGCGCGCGTGCTCTTTGCCCAAACAAGAGACGCAAAGACTGTGTGTGTCATCAGGTGTCAAATAACGCTGACATGGATGCACACACTGTTTAAACGCCTTGCTAGTGGATGCCATGATAACCATAATAGATCGCTCTTACCATTCTGGTCGTTTCTCAGATGCACGCTTCAAACAAAACAGTCAATGAAGACGAAGAAGAAGAGTGACGGGTCCTACGGGCGCGTATTTATAGTCGCGCCGGTAGCGACGTCAGAGGCTGTCGCCGGCCAACACATTGGCGTTTTTCAAAGTATGCTTCAGACACGGGTCACGACGAGGTGTTCCCCATAGTGTCCCTTCAGAGGACGCAGTTCGAAGTTCCCTTGACAGGGAATCTGAGCATATCACACCAGTCCTCAGGTCCTTACACTGGCTTCCAGTTACATTTAGGATTGATTTTAAAGTACTTTTACTCGTATATAAGTCACTAAATGACCTAGGACCGAAATATATTGCAGATATTCTCACTGAATATAAGCCTAACAGACCACTTGGATCACTAGGATCGAGTCAGTTAGAAATAACAAGGGTTCACACAAAACAAGGGGAGTCCGCCTTTAGTTACTATGCTGCCCGCAGTTGGAATCAGCTTCCAGAAGAGATCAGATGTGCTAAAACACTAGTCACATTTAAATCTAGACTCAAAACGCATCTTTTTAGCTGTGCATTTATTGAATGAGCACGGTCCAATGTCCGAACTGATTGCACTATATTTTCACTGTTTTATTTTATTTTTTATGTAAAATCATTTTCTAACTGTTTTTAAATGTTTTAATCATTTTAAAAGTTTATGTAAAATCATTTTCTAACTGTTTTTAAATGTTTTAATCATTTAAAAAAGTTTTATTCATGATTATTTTACTTTCTTTTATGTAAAGCACTTTGAATTACCATTGTGTACGAAATGTGCTATATTAATAAACTTGCCTTGCCTTGCCTTACGGTCCGACGTTATTCAATGGGGTCATTGTTCCAACGTGGCTTGTCATCCAAGAGTGACTCGCACTAGTTTTCTAGTTAAGCAATGATTCTGGTGGCCACTTATGGCTCGCGACATTCACGATTTTGTTTTGGCTTGTTCAGTCTGTGCCACTGGTAAGACATCTAACCGTCCCCTAGACGGGTTACTTCGACCGCTGCCTGTCCCTTCGAGACCCTGGTCCCATATCGCTCTAGGTTTTGTCACCGCCCTCCCGCCCTCTAATGGCATGACAGTTGTTTTAACCATAGTGGACTGGTTCTCGAAGGCGGCACATTTCATCCCCTTGCCCAAATTACCTTCAGCCAAGGAGACAGCGGTCACAGTCATAGATCACGTCTTTCGGTTACATGGCCTCCCGATGGACGTGTTCTCTGACAGGGGTTCCCAATTCGTATCCAAATTTTGGCAAGAATTTTGTAAATTACTGGGGGCCACGGTCAGTCTGTCCTTGGGCTATCATCCCCAGAGCAATGGTCAGTCTGAGCGAGCCAATCAGGACCTTGTGAGAATGTTGCAATGTCTGGTTGCCAAGAATCCATCCTCCTGGAGCCAACAGCTCTCTATGGTGGAGTATGCCCACAATTCATTGCCAGTGTCATCCACGGGCCTTTTGCCATTTAAGTGTAGTTTAGGTTACCAGCCACCAATTTTTCCTAGTCTGGAATCCGAAGTCGCGGTCCCCTCCACTCACGCATTCATCCAGAGGTGCCACCGTACTTGGACTAGAGCCCGTGAGACTCTACTCCAAGCAGGGGGGCGCATGAAGGCTAAAGCCAATCGCCACCGGTCAAAGCCACCCGTTTACATCGTGGGTCAAAAAGTGTGGATTTCTACTAAGAATATTCCTCTCCGCTCCGTGTCTAACAAGTTAGCTCCCAAATTCACTGGCACGTTTCCTGTCACCAAAATTATTAGTCCGGTGGCAGTCCGACTCAAACTTCCTCCGGCGTACAGGAGAATTCACCCCGCCTTCCATGTGTCTAAAATCAAGCCCATGTTTTATTCTCCCATTAATCCGCATGCGTGGGTTGTGTGGGTGTGGTTACTCGTTGTGTTGATTAGTGTCACCAGCTGTTGTTGATTTCACCTCCACATATATATCTGTAAATTCCCTCTCTCGTTGTCAGATCATTGTGGTTGTTCCCTGGTGTGCGTCTTGTTCTTGTGTCTTGTCAAGCCCAGTTCTCCGTTGGATTTCGTCAGTTCCTCGTGTTTTCTGGATGTTCCACGGTTCCTGGGTTTCTCTTCATGCTCTTCACCGCACCACCACCGGATCGCCATCTCATCCCTGCTTCACCACCACCACCTGATTGTTTGTCCTCGGCCTGTGTCTTTACTCTGACTCTCATTATTATTATTAAACTTGTTAACTTGCATCTTGCATCCTCTCATTATCTCAAATATACTCTGGTGCCAGCCCTTGCAGTGCTTTAAAGGTTAAGATAAGAACTTTAAAATAAAAGTGTGTTTAAACCGGAAGCCAGTGTAGTTGAAAAAGCACAGGAGTGATATGACTGCAGGATGGTGTATAATTTAAAACACCAGCAGCTGAATTTCGCACATACTGCAGCCTCTTAATCAAATTTGCAGGTAACCCTGCTAAAAAGGTTACAATAATCAAGCTTAGATGTTATAAAGGCATCAACAAGCCTTTTTGCAACAGACATAGAGAGAAATGATCTTCTACGTGCAATATTCAGAAGATGATAAAAAAAACTTTAATAACATTCTTAAAATGAGTGTTAAATAAAAGTCAGCTGTTTATCAAAAATCAAACCCAAATTCCGCAGCTGTATAGAAGGGAGAATCTGCCACTGTAAGTTTAAAATTATTAAATCTATTCACTGCAGTTGAGGTACACTTCAGTTTTTGAACAGTTTAACTGTAGGAAGTACTGTTTAATCCAGAACTGTATTTCCAGTAGACAAGCAGATAAAGTTGAAAGTTGATGTAACATAAGGTTGAGTACTTATGTAAATCTGGGTATTATCTGCATAGCAATGATAACCGCCCAAGAGGCAACATATAAATCACAGAAAAGAATAGGGCCCAATACAGACACCTGAAGGACACCCAGCCTCAATGGAACAGTTTGAGATCTATTTGTACCAGAATAAACTAATTGAGCTTGTTCTGAAAGATATGATTCAAACCAGTTTAAACCTAAACCAGAAAGACCACTTATGTAACCTGTCCAGCGGTATGGTGTGACGGTGCCGTGATTTTGCCAAGTAAGACATATCCCTAGATCATCATCTTTTACACTAGTAGGAAGTGGATCAAGTATAAAAGATGAAGAATTCATTGCTGAAACCAATTTTGAAATGAAATCTTGAAACATGAAAACAGGAGGGGAAGTAAAGGGATGCAAGTCTAATAGCTCAGATAAAGCAGAGACAGATGCAATAGTACTATAAATGTTCTCAATTTTACATGAGAAAAATTTAATTTGTGGTTAGGAAATTAACCCTAGTAATTGGTTGGGTTAGATTATTAATTGTATTAAACAATACTCGTGGATTAGAAACCCCACTACTAATGATTGTTGAATAAAACTCTGTTTTGCAATTTTCAAAGAATCATGGTACTCAATCTGATGCTGTTCATACATAAGTTTGTGAACTGTTAGGCTATATTTCCTATATTGTTACCCCAACTGCCTACCAGCTGCCTTAAGCTCATGTAGCTCAAGCATATACCATGGAGAAGACCTCTTAGAAGAAATAACACATTTCTTCACAGGGGTAAACTCATCCAAAATATATGTAAGAGCAGCATTACATTGGTCAATAGAGGTCACAACTGGTAGTTCACGATAGTATATGTAAAACTGTCTAGGTCAATATTTCTGATTTTTCCTTTTGGAGCGAGGTAAATATTTAAGACAAGAATTGGTGAATAAAAGCAAGGTAGTGTAACTTCAGTGATGGAGACATCAGATCTAGGAGAGGATAGGAGAGATTAGCGGAACAAACTCCACGCGCCTTTCCAATCAAACTGCGTTTACTCCGGCACCACCTGTATGAAGACTCTGGCGGGAACATATTTTGGTCGGTGGAGAAGGATGCAGTGATCGCAGCATTTGCAAAACATAGGTAAGAAGAGGTAGACAGGGCTGTAAGTTTAACTGTTCAGCTGGAAGGTATTTTGCCATGGTGAAGTCCAAATGTTCGAAGTATTTCTTGCTGGAAGCTCCAATTAAAATCACAATAAAAAATATAACTGAATAAAAAAACGAAACAGCATGTTGCCAACAGGTTTATCCAGGTGAGGTAGGAGTCCAAACACAGCTGATTACGTGAAGTTTAGTAGATCATTGTCACCATTTCAGTCCAAGCCAATAAAATCATACAATCGCAATATTTAAAAAAATGAACAGTGCAGTTTGATAAAGCCGGTTTCTCGTTCTTTGTTTCTGTTTATTTCTATTTCTGGAGGAGAAGCAGCAACCACACTACGCCAGCATCTTTTCACACCAGAAGATACCAAAAAATGCATTAGCAGCTGTTTCTAGAACTGGTTCTGAACTATTTTATTTCGTGAGAACATTCAAATACCCATTATGGATTAAACAGTAACTTCCTGTTTGTTGCGGCTGTGTGTTTTAAGTTTGAATCAAGTTCATTCTTTACTGTTTATTTTTTTTTAATCTTAAAATCTATTTTATACACCATCGTTTTCATTTCTATAATGTGTGAATATAGCATATTCTACAATACACACAAATCCAGTTAGAGTTGTCAATAGTCCTGGAACTCCAGTAAGTAAGGCTGTTGGCAATTTTATTCACTTAACCATCGGAAGAAGTGAATATGTTATCTTTAATACATGATGCCAGTGTATTTTTGGATGAGTCCTCTATGTTAGTAATCATAACGTTACCTGCTTGATGGAAAAGAGTTGTCAAGTGTTCAGAACAAAACCCTCCCAATTGCTACTCAAAACTAGCCAAAACTAACCGCATTTCAAGTGGAGTCCCCCACGTTTCAGGGGCTAAAAAATACATTATATGGGTGGCATAAATCACGTGGTCTGAACATTTATTCTCTAAATACATACCTGCCAACAATCTGCCCATGCACTCATTGATCTTCAGCAGAGTACTCCAGCAGTACTTAGGCAGTGCATGTTAATTTGTCCTGGAGGTTTGGCTTTGAAATAAGCCATAAATGTAGGGGGTGGAATATTTTGGGTTGATTGCTTTAAAAACTACCTTAGTCTTGCTCGTTTCTCAAATTCTTGTTAACACTGTGATGGATAGTTATGTCTATTACGGTGCGACCACAACAGCTTGACATTGTGTAATTTGGCACAGTCTCCCTGCTGTACTAATATTAGTACGGCTATCCTATGTGTATACATATCCTTACAAAAAAATTTTAGCTGGATTATTGGTGTCCCCTTCAAAAATGTTTATGTTTATTGTCTCCCCAGCTGTTACACTAAACAGACTATGTTCATTGTCCCCCCCCAAACTATTAGACGAAATTTACATCCCTGGTATTACTATTTGTAGTGATGAAAATGCGAGATGCGAGTGACAACAGCAAATAGGACCATAATTTTTTGCTACAAATGGTTAATTTTCGTAAGGGGAACAACAGATTCCCGACCGCAAACTGATTACAGCCTGACTCAGTGCTCGTGCTACTTCTAACATAAAAAAACAAATACTGTAGATTTTGCATTAGTTGCCTTGTCGCGATTGATGTATACACGTCCACAGAAGTTGCAAAGGTATTTTTACATGGTGTATTGTGTACGTTATAATATTATGTATGTTACAGTATGTAATACTGTGTCTATATAAATATATATATATATATATATATATATTAATGTTACTTACTGGTATATGAACTTCATCCAGTTCTGTAAGGTGAGCCCGTCCTGCATGTCTTTGTTACTTTCTGACTCTGGGTTCGTCTTTGACATTCCCTAAAATCACCGTAAACATCCATCATTTACATTAGAAATGTAATATTCAATTCACGTTTTTCAAGTTCAAGTTTATTTGTATAGCACTTTTTATGATACAAATCATTGCAAAGCAACTTTGGTAACACTTTAGAATAGGTAACACTTGTTAACTATTGACCACAACATTTCTCTTAATAATTCCTTAATTTGCTGCTTATTAATAGTTAGTAAGGTAGTTGTTAGGTTTAGGTAAGATTAGGGATGTAGAATAAGATCAAGTAGAATAAGGCATTAATATGTTCTTTATTAGCACTAAAACATAGCTAATATTATATCAATATACATGCTAATAAGCAACTAATAAATGTAACCTATTCTAAAGTGTTACCGCTACTTTACAGAAAATTTAGTTTCTACAATATTTATTAGTAGTTTATAAGTGGTGACTGTCAGTTTATGTGCATATGACAGGAATTTTGCACATGAGTTTAAAAGTCATAAAGACAGAGTAGAGCTGCAGTTCACTTTGTTGGAATACACATGAACTAACTAAATAAGTATATTACCACTACATGAACTATTTAGTATCTAGTAACAGTTCCCTTACACAGAGAATGAAGTGTCCTTCCCAGTTTGCTTCGGTCCAACCGGGAAAGACGAAGAAGTCTTTCATGTAGACATCCTCCTAACATTAATGAAGAATGCTGTTATTATACAGTACTACATTTTTGTGACACCATACTTCTTTTAAATTCACTCACTGGAAAGTTGGCACTGATGTTGCTTTTTGTATCCTCCCATGTAGGAACATGAAGATATCCTCTATATAAATGTCTTTGCCCTATGAGGAAAAACAGCAACTTTGAATGTAGACAATAAAATAACAGAGAAATTAACAGCACAAATTTAAGCTTTAGTCTCAGATAAAAGTGACATACATGTTGCTGAGCTGCTTCATGAATCAATTTAAAGCAGGCATTCCCTGTTAGGGTTGCTGGGAGAAAAAGGGACCCAAGAGCAGATTCGCAGTTTGCCAAATTTATTGAACAAAAACAAAGGCAATAGTCCAAAACAAATGCTGACAATCAGCAACCAGGTAAGGAATCCAAAACTGAACTGTGTACGGGAACTGGGTACACCAAAAAGAAAAAACAAGATTAAATAAACAAACAGGGCATGAAAACTAGGCACAACTAGAGCAAAATAGTTTTAAGGGCAGTAGTGAAATGGATGGTAGCCAAGACACACTGACAGAGAAGCACAGAAAGAGAGAAGCATAAGTATTGAAGAAAATCAATGCGAAATTGATAGACAGGTGTGTGTGAGGAGAGCTGGAACACTAATTAGAATAAGGTGCAGCTGTGAAGGCAGAGTGAGTGGAATTAACCACTTAAGACATAACACAACAGAAGGCCTGATGATCAAACTAGCGTCCTGACATTCCCAGTCTGCAAGAAACAATCAAAACTCATCAGTGAACAAGCATAAAAGCAAATAAAAATGCTGTTTCCATTCCTTGTGTTTAACTTCCCAATACTCACATGAGAATCCATGTCTCTTAGCAACCCCAGGCTCCAGAATTCTTCACGTGTGATATATAAGGGCCCTTCTTTCCACAATAATTTCTGCTGCAAGCCATCCTGTATTGAGCACGTAATTGAGCTGCAAATAACAGATATTTTTATTATTATAAGTGTGTGACATGAAAAAAAAAAATACTATTTGAACTAATTAACTTACCAGTTTGTCATGGAAAGGATTCCATTCTTTTGCAAAGAGCTTAAATGTCAAACAGTAGTCAATAGCCGCTCTCGGGGGCATGCCGAGGACCGCTGTCGGGGGCACGGCTTCTGCTGAATCAAAAGAAGAAAATCAAAACAGTGAATAATAATAATATGCTGTATTTGTAGATTTGCATATAAAATTTGAAAAGTTACCCAACACTGCCTGGCTGTGGATATTCATTGTTTTCTGGAGTTGGGGCCTTTAACCATCCTTCAAATGGTTTGAAGGACAACCTTTCTGGTTCTCTCAGATTCATGTGTATTGCTAGACCACGTGCAAAGCCATATATTACAATATGTGGCATGTATTTCCAAGAAAGGAGCATGTCTGTGAAGTCACGTGGTCTTTCAGCTCTAATGTATACAATGTCACACGGGCACATAATCACAGCCCAACCGCCTGAAATGGAAAGAGGCAGAACTGAACAGATTGTAAAAAGACAACCTTTGTTTATCCAACTAAAAAGTTTTTCATCCTCACTGATATGTGTATGTAAAATCACTTTTCAGATATTCAAAGAGTAACACCATTTGAAGTTATTCCACCCGGTGAAAAACCTTAACAATAATAGTATCTTACTCATACAGTAAACTGTGAAATTTTGCTTACCTTACGCAGCCAAAATCTTTTGAAAGATCTTGTCATACGTGTGCCTTGACTTCAACTCATTGGACAGTCTCAGGAGGAGGTAATTACACGATCCAGAGGAATCCAAACCACACTGCCTGAATCATTTTCTAACCACATGAACCTGTCAAATAAAATAAAATGTGTGAGGATCTTCATATTTTCAGGAAAAAAAAATGGCCTGTAAATCACTCCTACAAAAAGACATATGGTAGGATGTAGGCAGCGGGAATTGCACCTTGATTGAATCAGGTGGTGGGCATTTGGTGCTGCACATTTAAATCCAGCAAGCTGGAGGTTTCTTTAGTTGGTGTTTGCTACAGATCTTGGTTCCTTGGACTCTTGGGTGGTTGTACAAGTCGATCTTGACCTTGTGTTTGTGCGGTTATTCAGTGCCGTCTTCACGAGCCCCTACCGGCTACAGATTGCGTTTGCGTGTTTCAATGAAAACTCATTGATTTAGAGTATGACCACTACAAGTTTGCCGAGTGCTGTTTGTTGTGCTGAGAATTTTGGCCTGGGAATGTACAATTCAATTCAATTCAATTCAAGTTTATTTGTATAGCGCTTTTTACAATACAAATCATTACAAAGCAACTTTACAGAAAATTATGTTTCTACAGTCATGGCCAAAAGTTTTGAGAATTACATAAATATTAGTTTTCAAAAAGTTTGTTGCTAAACTGCTTTTAGATCTTTGTTTCAGTTTTTTCTGTGATGTACTGAAATATAATTACAAGCACTTTTCAAAGGCTTTTATCGACAATTATATGACATTTATGCAAAGAGTCAGTATTTGCAGTGTTGGCCCTTCTTTTTCAGGACCTCTGCAATTCGACTGGGCATGCTCTCAATCAACTTCTGGGCCAAATCCTGACTGATAGCAACCCATTCTTTCATAATCACTTCTTGGAGTTTGTCAGAATTAGTGGGTTTTTGTTTGTCCACCCGCCTCTTGAGGATTGACCACAAGTTCTCAATGGGATTAAGATCTGGGGAGTTTCCAGGCCATGGACCCAAAATTTCAACATTCTGGTCCCCGAGCCACTTAGTTATCACGTTTGCCTTATGGCACGGTGCTCCATCGTGCTGGAAAATGCATTGTTCTTCACCAAACAAAAAAAGTTGCTGTTGGAGGGTGTTTTGGTACCATTCTTTATTCATGCTTTTTGGGCAGAATTGTGAGTGAGCCCACTCCCTTGGATGAGAAGCAACCCCACACATGAATGGTGTCAGGATGCTTTACTGTTGGCATGACACAGGACTGATGGTAGCGCTCACCTTTTCTTCTCCAGACATGCCTTTTTCCAGATGCCCCAAACAATCTGAAGGGGGCTTCATCGGAGAATATGACTTGCCCCAGTCCTCAGCAGTCCATTCACTATACTTTCTGCAGAAGATTATTCTGTCCCTGATGTTTTTTTTGAAGAGAAGTGGCTTCTTTGCTGCCCTTCTTGACACCAGGCCATCTTCCAAAAGTCTTGGCCTCACTGTGCGTGCAGATGCGCTCACACCTGCCTGCTGCCATTCCTGAGCAAGCTCTGCACTGGTGGCACTCCGATACCACAGCTGAATCCTCTTTAGGAGACGATCCTGGCGCTTGCTGGACTTTCTTGGACGCCCTGAAGCCTTCTTTACAAGAATTGAACCTCTTTCCTTGAAGTTCTTGATGATCCTATAAATTGTTGATTTAGGTGCAATCTTAGTAGCCACAATATCCTTGCCTGTGAAGCCATTTTTATGCAATGAAATGATGGCTGCATGCGTTTCTTTGCAGGTCACCATGGGTAACAATGGAAGAACAATGATTTCAAGCATCACCCTCCTTTTAACATGTCAAGTCTGCCATTCTAACCCAATCAGCCTGACATAATGATCTCCAGCCTTGTGCTCGTCAACATTCTCACCTGATTTAACAAGACGATTACTGAAATGATCTCAGCAGGTCCTTTAATGACAGCAATGAAATGCAGTGGAAAGGTTTTTTGGGGATTAAGTTCATTTTCATGGCAAAGAAGGACTATGCAATTCATCGGATCGCTCTTCATAACATTCTGGAGTATATTCAAATTGCTATTATAAAAACTTAAGCAGCAACTTTTCCAATTTCCAATATTTATGTAATTCTCAAAACTGTTGGCCACGACTGTATAACAGTTTCAAAGTTACTTATGGTGTTATTCTATTACCCACCATTAGGGGGACACTGTTGTTCTTTATACTAAGGTTAAATACAGGTAAGAAGTAGAAGAAGAGAGAACTGTTTGGTAAGAGGAAAGCATGGCTTCCCTCTGGTAACCTTACCCATACTGATGTCCTGATTGGGAAACGTACCGTTTTATGCTCGATCAAAGTAAGGTTCTTTTTTTCAATGGTGGCTGAATAAATTGTATTCCATTGTTAGTGAGGTTTATAATGTTTAATTATTTTGTTTGTAGAAGGACTCCTTTTTCCTACCCTTTTTTGTACCCATGGTCCATTTTTCCATTTCATGGTACATGTTGGAAATAGAAAAGACAAATTTACCAGCTTTGCTTTGGGTCACCGAAATGGGATATACCTTGAAGAGGATAAGAAATGTTTTCTGCTTTTGTCTGGAATTGCTGTGTGGAGTATTGAATTTGATCTGGACTGTTACCAAGGATTGAATAATTGGGTACATCTACATTGTCTAGAAGATTTCTTCTTTCAACTATGGACTGTGGCATATAGCCTAAGTATTCCCGCATTCATTACATCCGACATTAAATGCTCATATCATCATGACTATGCATTTTGTATTTTTAATTGTTGGTTGAGTCATTTGTACTATTGGATTATTGTATGTTAATTTGTTTTGGGTTTATTATTGTGCATTTCACTGTTGTTGTTTTTTCATAATATATCTCTACGAAGAAAATATATATTTTTTTGTTCTATTGTTTTTTTGTTTTTTTTTACATCAAACAGTTTAATGATTGTGAAAAGTTGGTATGTAGATCCCTCCCCAAAATACTTTCAGATTTATAGCAAACTTTTACCATAGAAGTACGAGTTTGATATATAATGGCGCCCAACGTGGGGCCTACTAATTAACTTCACTCGCTGATATTTTACTGTGTTTTGAGTCTTTATTCAGAATGACAAGCCATAATGCTCTGGGTGAGGCTGTGAGGTGAGGCCGTACCTAGCCTGGATTTTGCATCGGAGTCCTTCAACGCTCACAGAGAACCGCTCCGAGAACTAATCAATACATTCAGTGATTTGTACCTGGACTCTGAGGAAGATGAGAAGGATCGCTCCAGTGAGGATCTGGATAATTTTCCTTTACCACCCCCTCCTCCACTTGAAGATGATAGAGAACTAGGACAAGCAATCCCCTCTGTTACACCTTTTAATGAACGACTGGATGAAAGAATAACGTCACTTGAAGGCCGAGTTGAAGACTGTCATCAGAGAGTGGATGAATATGTCTCTCAGGATGAGATGGAAAACAAATGTAAAGCCATCAAAGAGAGATTGCGTTATTTTATAGAACGGGAATGTGACAGAATTAAGAAAAAGCTTGAATTCTCCATACAAGATTTAGGAAGATCCGTGGTAGACTGTCTAAAAGAAGAGATATCCAGCTTGATCAAAAATTTAAATCTCTTGTGTCAAACATGTCTACTCCTAAACAACCCCATCTAAGTTCCTCATTACCCACTTCAGTCAAGAATGTAAGAGATCAAACTTTTGATTTGAAGCTCACTAGTCCCATAACAGTACATGAGTCGTCAATGCAATACAACCCTCCTGTAAAAATCGATTTTCCTGACTTTAGCAATACTCAAGATGAAGATCCCGTAGAGTTTATTTAAAGATGTGAAGAGTATTTTGCTGTTCGTCCTCTTTCTGACCCTGAGATCCTGGCTGCCCTAACGACTGTATTGAAGGGAACAGCTAAAGATTGGTGGATGGCTGAAAGAAGGCATGTCAGAAATTGGAAGCAGTTTAACGAAACTTTATTACTCTCATTTCTGAGTGAAGATTATGAAGAAGTGGCTGCAAGAAATTTATTAGAAAGGAAACAAGGAGTCAAGGAAAATATTCGAGACTTTGCCTTTCACTACCGTGCTTTTGTGCATGAGATGGAAAAAGAAGATGACTCAAAGAGAAGTAGTACAAGCTATACTACGGAATTGTAATCCAAGGTTAGAAAGCCTGATGAGAGGTACTGTGAGAGATGTGGGGGAACTGGTAAAAATTGGCATGCAGATAGAGCGAGATTTTGATGAGTCTAAAAGATACTGGAGTCAGGTGAATGGTGAAGAACAAAGGAGGACACAGACCTCTAGTGAACCTCAATGAAAACCTCATATAGCTAATACCAGAGTTGTGCAATCTACTTAAAATTCAACACGACCAGACATTAATACTGTTTATATTCCCATAGTTATCAAAGACAGATATTTCTCAGTCATGGTGAATACTGGTAACAATTGTGTAACGCAGAACCGTACCAGCAGTGCCAAGGACCGTCCTTCATGCTAGCCAATGGACAGAAGCAGACAGCTTTGGGAAAGGTAAATTGGAGAGGTGAAATTCAAGGATTGCAAGTGGATCTGGCATTGTTCATTATGAGAGACACTGATTTGACTGTGCCAATCATTTTAGGCATGGATTTTTTACTGATGACTGGAATCGTGTTAGACTTCCAAAAAGCTCAGTACGTGTTGCCTTCTGCCATAGGAGATAAACCAGATCTTTCTTTTTCGTTTTTGAACAATGATGTCTGTTCCAAAGTGCATTTTTATCTTACCATACCGAATCTTCCAGTTACTGATGCCACCTTGCAGACTGTTCAGCAACTTGTTCAAAAAGCTGACACTCAACCCTGGATTAAAAGGAATCTAGAAAAGGTTATGTTAGACTGACCAACCGTTTGTACCCATGACATTGGACATACAAACCTGATAAAACACTGCATTATAACCACCAATGAAATCCCAGTCAGGAAAAGAGCCTACAAAGTTTCTAGGGATAAGCAGCAGTTCATAGGTACCGAAATCAAAGAGTTGTTAGCCAAAGAAATCATACGTCCTTCAATCTCTCCTTGGGCCTCTCCTGTGGTAATCGTTCCAAAGAAAGACGGTGGATCAAGATTCTGTATTGACTATCGAGGACTGAATATGAAGACACATCTTGATGCTTACCCCATGCCACAAATTCCGGACATTTTAGAGTCACTACATGGAGCTGCTGTGTTTACCACACTTGACCTTAAAAGTGGCTATTGGCAATACATACATAGACGATGTGTTGATGTATTCTCGGAATGAAATGTCCAGCCCAGTTTGTGCTGATTACAGTGAGATTAAACTTTACCCATTTATATATTTATAAGAAACTGAAAAAAGCACAAATGTCAGGGCATGACAAAACTTCTCCAGGCCCCAAAAATACCCTTAGACTCTAGATTTAAACAGAGAGAGTGTGTCTGAACCCCGAACATTATTAGGAAGGCTATTCCAGAGTTTGGGAGCCAAATGTGAGAAAGCTCTACCTCCTTTAGTGGACTTTGCTATCCTAGGAACTACCAAAAGTCCAGCGTTTTGTGACCTTAGGGAGCATGATGGATTGTAACGTGGTAGAAGGCTAGTTAGGTAAGCAGGAGCTAAACCATTTAGGGCCTTATAGGTAAGTAATGATAATTTGTAACTGATACAGAATTTAATAGGTAGCCAGTGCAGAGACTGTAAAATTGGGGTAATATGATCATATTTTCTTGACCTGGTTAGAACTCTAGCTGCTGCATTTTGGACTACATGTAGCATGAACTAGCTTTTCTGTATCAGAAACAGATAACATATTTCGTAGCTTGGCAATATTTCTAAGATGGAAGAATGCAATTTTTGCAACATGGGAAATATGATTTTCAAAAGACAAATTGCTGTCTAATATAACACCCAGATTTTTGACTGTAGAGGAAGTAACAGTACATCCGTCTAGTTGCAGATTGTAATCTACAAGATTCTGTGTAGTGTTTTTTGGTCCAATAATTAATATCTCTGTCTTATCCGAGTTTAATTGGAGAAAATTATTTGTCATCCAATCTTTTACATTTTTAACACACTCTGTTAGCTTAGATAACTTAGAAGTTTCATCTGGTCTCGTTGAGATATATAGCTCAGTATCATCAGCATAACAGTGGAAGCTAATTCCGTATTTTCTAATAATATTACCAAGGGGCAACATGTATATTGAAAATAGAAGGGGACCTAGGACGGATCCTTGTGGTACTCCATATTTTACTGATGAAAAATGAGATGACACCCCATTTAAGTAAACAAAATGGTAGCGATCGGACAGGTAGGATCTAAACCATCTTAGAGCCTGCCCTTGAATACCTGTATATTTTTGTAATCTATCTATGAGTATGTCCTGATCTATGGTGTCGAATGCAGCACTTAAGATCAAGTAAGACTAGAAATTAGATGCAGCCTTGATCTGACGCAAGAAGCAGGTCATTTGTAATTTTAACAGGTGCAGTTTCTGTGCTATGGTGGGGCCTGAAACCTGACTGAAATTCTTCATACAGATCATTTTTGTGCAGGAAGGTGCTCAATTGAGCAGACACAACTTTCTCAAAAATTTTTGACATAAATGGAAGATTTGAAATAGGCCTATAATTTGCCAGTACACTAGGATCTAGTTTTGGTTTCTTAATAAGAGGCTTGATAAGCACCAGCTTAAATGGTTTTGGGACGTGACCTAAAGATAATGACGAGTTATGATATTGAGAGTATATGATATTGAGAAGCGGTTCTTCGGCTACAGGTAACAACTCTTTCAGTAATTTAGTGGGTACAGGATCTAATAAACATGTTGTTGGTTTAGATACAGTGATAAGTTTATTTAGTTCTTCCTGTTCTATGGTTGTAAAGGACTGCAGTTTATCTTTGGGTGCGATGGATGAAACTGAAGTGTTAGACGCTGTAGAATCTACATTTGCTATTGTAAGTCATTACTATTAAACGTTGGTGGAATATTTGAATCAGGTGGTAATTTGTTAATTTAGCCACTGTGCTAACTAAAAACCTTGGATTGTTTTGGTTATTTTCAATGAGTTTGTGTATATGCTCTGCCCTAGCAGTTTTTAGATCCTGTCTATAGCTGGATATACTGTTTTTCCATGCAATTCTAAAAACTTCCAAGTTAGATATTCTCCATTTGCATTCAAGACTACGAGTTACTTTCTTGAGAGAGTGAGTATTACTGTTATACCATGGCACAGTATGTTTTTCTCTAACCTTTTTCAATTTGATGGAGGCAACAGCTTCTAATGTATTAGAGAAAATAGTGCCCATGTTGTCAGTCATTTCGTCTAATCATTGTATATTTTTGGGTACAAATAGCAGTTGAGATAGATCAGGAAGGTTATTTGCAAATCTGTCTTTGGTGACTGGAACAATAGATCTGCCCAGACGGTAACTGTTACGGATCACTCGGAAGATGAGGAGTAACAGAATGAAGGTGTTTATTAATACAGACACAAGCAGAGGAGCAGGTAGTGATGAGTGATTATGAGGAAGGATCTGTGCGGGTTGGGTGAAGACTTCTTGGTGGGAAGGTGAGCCACACACACGCACACTGGGGAACTGGGTCTTCGAAGAATTGCTGGAGAGAGTAGAAGACGAGTCCTTGTAGTAAGCATACAGGAATGATCTTGTCGTGAACGTGACCGGACAATGCTTGAGTGCGTGTGTGTGGCTTTTATGGTGCTGCGGTGATAGGATGGTGATGAGGATCAGGTGGGTGTGATTAGAACTCCGGTGAGGGTGTGCGTTGTGATTGTGTGGAGGTGGAACCTGGTTTGTTTGTAACAGTACCCCCCTCCCCACGGCACGCTCCTGAGGGCCGGGGCCCCCGACGACGTGGTGGGCGTCCTCTTCCTCTGGGAGCTGGTCGGTTGGGATGATTGGAGTGGAAGGTATCGAGTAAGGTAGGATCCAGGATGTTGTTGCGTGGGACCCAGGAACGTTCCTCTGGACTGTATCCTTCCCAGTCCACTAGATATTCCAGCTGACCACCACGCCGCCGGGAGTCCAGGATGTCTCTGACTGTGTATGCTGCGCCGTCATCTAGTAGGAGAGGAGGGGGAGCTTCAGCTTCGCCAGGTTCTGTGGAGGGAGAAACAGAAGGATGGTGAGGTTTTAGGAGTGACACATGGAATGTAGGGTGAATCTGGTATTCAGTGGGAAGCTGGAGTTTATAAGTGACTGGATTGATCTGCTGGGTAATGGTGAATGGGCAAATGAATCTGGGACTGAGCTTGCAGCAGGGTAGATGCAGGTGGATGTCCCAGGTGGACAGCCAGACCTTCTGACCGGGTTGATAGTTAGGGTCCTCAAATCGGTGAAGGTCGGCTGTCATCCTGCGTCTGCGAAGTGTCTGTACTCGGCCCACCCCAGGAATTGGTTCCAGGAGTTCTGGTGGCCGCGACAGAAGGTATGGAGGAAGCGTCCGATCTCCTGGACCTTCCTTTCCGTATGCCCGTTCGATTGAGGATGATATCCGGAAGACCACACCTAGGAGGGAATGGAAGGCTTTCCACACCCGGGAGATGAACTGGGGGCCTCGGTCCGATACGATATCTTCTGGAATGCCAAAGTTCCTGAAGACATGGTTGAACAGTAATTCAGCCATTTCCATGGCTGTGGGTAGGCCCTTTAGAGGAAGAAGACGACAGGATTTAGAAAATCTATCCACAATGACTAGAATACAGGTATTGTTATCTGAAGGTGGGAGATCTGTAATGAAGTCCACCCCTAGGTGTGACCACGGGCGATTAGGAACGGGCAGAGGATGGAGCTTGCCAGATGGTAGATGGCGAGGGCTTTTGGACATAGCGCAGCTGGTACATCCACTCACGTACCTCCTGACATCCGAGGCCATGTTGGGCCACCAGAAGCGTTCCTTCAGCAACAGGAGGGTTTCATTGACCCCCGGGTGACCAGTGCCAAGTGACGTATGAGTGGAGTGGATGAGTGGAGTGCGCCGTGTCCTGGGAATGTATTGGTGTCCCGGTGGGCAACCCGGCGGGGTGTTGGTAGGAGACGCGGTTGGAGGAAGAGTTTCAGGAGACCAGGTAATAGGAGAGACAATGATATATTTTCTGGAAGGATGGTTTCAGGAGTATCAAATTTCTCTTCAAGAGCGTAGCATCTGGATAGGGCATCAGCCTTTATGTTTTTCATCCCTGGGCGGTACGAGATGGTGAATTGGAAGCGGGTGAAGAATAACGCCCAGCGGGCCTGTCTGGGATTGAGTCTCTTGGCTACTCGAAGGTACTCTAGGCTCTTATGGTCAGTGAGGACCTGAAATGGGTGTTTGGCTTCCTCTAGCCAATGCCTCCATTCCTCCAGAGCTAGTTTGATGGCCAGCAGTTCCCGATTTCCTATGTCATAATTTACCTCCGCCGGGTTGAGTTTCCAGGAGAAGGCGCATGGATGGAGGCGGCTGGGATTCCCCTGCTGCTGAGAAAGGATCGCTCCCACTCCGGGGGTTGAGGCGTCCACTTCTACCACGAAGGGCCGATCGGGATGGACCAGGAGTGGGGCGGTCGTAAAGGCCTCTTTGGCAGAAGGAGTCCATGAGAGAGACTTGGGTTTCTGGCGGAGGAGACTGGTAAGAGGACTGGTGATGGTACTGAAGTTGCGTATAAACTGTCTGTAGAAATTGGCAAAGCCAAGGAACTGCTGCAACTCTTTGATGGTTGTTGGAGTGGGCCAATTTTTGACTGCGCTCACCTTCCCCTCATCCATCTGGATGCCACTGCTACTGATGGTATAGCCAAGGAACTGCACTGAGGGCTGATGGAAGGAACATTTTTCGTCCTTGAGGTAGAGCTGGTAGTCCCTCAGGCATTGCAGGACCTCCGCAACATGGCGTTGATGTTCTGCCAGGCTCCGGGAGTAGATGAGGATATCATCGATATATACCAAGACGGACTTGTGGAGGAAATCCCGGAGCACCTCGTGGATGAAATCCTGGAATACGGAGGGGGCGTTAAGTCCATACGGCATGACGCAATATTCGTAGTGACCAGTAGGGGTGATGAAGGCGGTCTTCCACTCGTCCCCCTCACGTATCCGGATGAGGTTGTAAGCACTGCGGAGGTCCAACTTGGTAAACACAGTGGCACCACGGAGATGTTCCAAGGCAGCAGGGACGAGGGGAAGTGGGTATCAAAATTTTACAGTGATGTTATTGAGAGCTCGGTAGTCAATACATGGCCTCAAGCCTCCATCCTTCTTCTCCATGAAGAAAAAGCTTGAAGCAGCAGGGGAGGTAAATGGACGAATATACCCTTGGGCCAGCGCCTCCTTGATGTATTCCTCCATGGCCTTCTACTCGGGAATAAATAGGGGATATATCCTTCCCTTTGGCACTGGTTCACCCGGCAGCAGATCGATGGCACAGTCCCACAGCCGGTGTGGAGGCAGCTTGGAGGCCCACTTAGGGCAGAAGACTGAAGGGGGCATAGCATTGAGGAATGGTGATGGATTGATTTTCAATTGGGCTCTCGATAGACGTGGAGTAGACTGGGAGAGGTTCAGGGGAAGGAGTGACTGTAACTGGACAACCGCAGATACATGATTGGAAACAGTCCTCGCCCGTCTTCCAGGAAATTACGGGGTTGTGCTTCTCCAGCCACGGACGCCCTAGAATTACATCGGCGTTGGATTCCTCCAGAACCAGCAGATGGATCTCCTCATGATGGAGTAGTCCGGTTTGGAGGGATATGGGACCCACACTATGGCGCACGCACCTCCTGCTTAGCGGCCTGCCAGTGATTGTGTAGACCTGGTAGGCTGACGGCGTGGCCATGGTAGGGAGTTTGAGCTGACGGCAGAGGGTGCCGGAGATGAAGTTGTTGGCTGACCCAGAATCGAGGAGGGTGGAAACTGGAAGAGATATGTCGGCGGCAGTAAGTGTCACAACAGTGGTGAGTGGTTTCATTTGGTATTGTGAAGGAAGAATGGCACTCACCATGGGATGAGGAGGATGGACGGGGCATACTGCTATGGCATGCCCCGGGGCAGATTCTGGGCCAGCCGTCTTTGATGCTCCACCATAATAAGGCGGTAGGAATCGAGGATCATAGGCTTGTAGAACAAATCTGTGTTCAGTTAAATAGTGTCTGTGCATTTATTTGCAATGAAGTCAACGATATCGCTGTAGATGAAGTGACCCCAACTAAGCAAGCCAGAGGCGACAGCGGCAAGGAACCGAAACTCCATCGGTGACAGAATGGAGAAAAAAACCTTGGGAGAAACCAGGCTCAGTTGGGGGGCCAGTTCTCCTCTGACCAGACGAAACCAGTAGTTCAATTCCAGGCTGCAGCAAAGTCAAATTGTGCAGAAGAATCATCGGTTTTCTCTGGTCTTGTCCTGGTGGTCCTCTGAGACCAGGTCTTTACAGGGGAACTGTATCTGGGGCTCTAGTTGTCCTGGTCTCCGCTGTCTTTCAGGAATGTAGAGGTCCTTTCTAGGTGCTGATCCACCTTCTGGTCTGGATACGTACTGGATCCGGGTGACTGCAGTGACCGTCTGATCTGGATACAGACTGGATCTGGTGGCTACGGTGACCTCGGAATAAGAGAGAAACAGACAAATATTAGCGTAGATGCCATTCTTCTAATGATGTAGCAAGTACATAGGGTGTTATGGGAAGTGTTTCCGGTTCCGGTTTACCTAATTAATGCAGTCTAAAAATCCTTTAACGGATTTGGATATTAAAAGTATATTAGTATGTTATGTGTAAGCCAGGTTAAAGAGATGGGTCTTTAATCTAGATTTAAACTGCAAGAGTGTGTCTGCCTCCCGAACAATATTAGGTAGGTTATTCCAGAGTTTAGGCACCAAATAGGAAAAGGATCTGCTGCCTGCAGTTGATTTTGATATTCTAGGTATTATCAAATTGCCTGAGTTTTGAGAACGTAGCGGATGTAGGGGATTATAATGTAAAAGGAGCTCATTCAAATACTAAGGTGCTAAACCATTCAGGGCTTTATAAGTAATAAGCAATATTTTAAAATCTATACGATGTTTGATAGGGAGCCAGTGCAGTGTTGACAGGACCAGGCTAATATGGTCATACTTCCTGGTTCTAGTAAGAACTCTTGCTGCTGCATTTTGGACTAGCTGTAGTTTGTTTACTAAGCGTGCAGAACAACCACCCAATAAAGCTTTACAATAATCTAACCTTGAGGTCATAAATGCATGGATTAACATTTCTGCATTTGACATTGAGAGCATAGGCCATAATTTAGATAGATTTTTGAGATGGAAAACGCAGTTTTACAAATGCTAGAAACTGTCACGTACGGGAACACAGGAGACAGAAGATCCAAGTGCAGTTTGGTTTTATTAAGGGTAATCCAAATCAGGGTCAAAAACAAGCCGGGGTCGTAACCAACATAATACATACAGAAACAAAGAAACAGGAACAAGAACAGGAACTCAAGGACTAGGAAACGCGAGGAAACTAGGTGACGGAAAGTAAGTACTCCATAAAGACAATAGGAAACAGACTGGATTATATGGGCAGGATATTGACTATGAAAGTGAAGACACCTGAGTGCAATTAACAGGTGTGCAATTACCTTGATGAAGGGACAAGGCTTTGTGGGAAGTGTAGTGCCTGCAGTGAGGTGCCTATGGGGAAGTGAGACCACTAGTGGACACCCAGGGAAACAAAGACCAGACAGCGTGACAGAAACGTGGCTTTCTAAGGAAAGATTAAGATCAAATAGCACACGTAGGTTCCTAACTGATGATGAAGAATTGACAGAGCAACCAAGTCTTAGACAGTGTTCTAGGTTTTTACAAACAGAGTTTTTAGGTCCTATAATTAACACCTCTGTTTTTTCAGAATTTAGCAGTAAGAAATTACTCATCATTCAATTTTTTTATATCAACTATGCATTCCATTAGTTTTTCAAATTGGTGTGTTTCACCGGGCCGTGAAGAAATATGGAGCTGAGTATCATCAGCATAACAGGGAAAGCTAACACCATGTTTCCTGATGATATCTCCCAAGGGTAACATATAAAGCATGAAGAGTAGCGGCCCTAGTACTGAGCCTTGAGGTACACCATACTGCACTTGTGATCGATATGATACATCTTCATTCACTGCTACAAACTTATGGCGGTCATATAAGTACAATTTAAACCATACTAATGCACTCCCATTAATGCCAACAAAGTGTTCCAGTAAATGCAAAAGAATGTTGTGGTCAATTGTGTCAAACGCAGCACTAAGATCCAATAAAACTAATAGAGTGATACACCCACGATCAGATGATAAGAGCAGATCATTTGTAACTCTAAGGAGAGCAGTCTCAGTACTATGATACGGTCTAAATCCTGACTGGAAATCCTCACATATACCATTTTTCTCTAAGAAGGAATATAATTGTGAGGATACCACCTTTTCTAGTATCTTGGACAGAAAAGGGAGATTCGAGATTGGTCTATAATTAACTAGTTCTTTGGGGTAAAGTTGTGGTTTTTTTATGAGAGGCATAATAACAGCCAGTTTGAAGGTTTTGGGGACATATCCTAATGACAATGAAGAATTAATAATAGTCAGAAGAGGATCTATGACTTCTGGAAGCACCTCTTTTAGGAGCTTAGATGGTATAGTAGCTCTGTGTAACTACCTGCCTGCGGGTGTCGCTGTTGGACAGTGTTTTCTCTACTTCCTGTTGGCCTTCTGTAGCTAATCGTAGCTCCGTGTAGCTGTTTTTATTTATTTTTTTCTCTAGAATCTTTATCTTACTATCACTTTCTGTTTTTTTTTAAGTGGTAAAATATAACTTAATTCACACCATATTTCTGATATTATCGATCAACCTTATCAGATTAACTTTGATCGTTCACTTTTATTTTATATCCGTGAGTGCAGTACACCTGCAAAGCGTTAGCACTCGTTAGCTTGTCATTAGCGTTTTTTTCTCTCCTCTCCTCTCTCTCGCTCTAGTTTTTCACAAGTTCATCAAACAACCGCAGTAAGAATATTTCATCAAGCACGGTGAGTAATGGCTTCTCCTGCTATTGTTATTTGCACCTCTTGCCACATGTACAGTTTATCTATCTCTGTCACAGATGAGGGATTCACATGTGATAAATGCAGGGAAATAGTTAGGCTGACAGAAAAAAGATTTCAGAATTAGAGACATGCATCCAAACTTTAATTGAGGATAGTAAGAATGTTAGGGCACTAGATACGGCTTTGGATGTGTCTAGCTCAGGGATTACTGTACATTGTTAGGTTCCGGAAACAGAGCCCCTGCAGCAGGGCAACTGGGTGACGGTGAGGCAGTGTAGTCGTGGGTCAAAACACCGCTCTTCTGTTCCGATCAAAACATTAAACAGGTTCTCCCCACTCAGTGATGCACCCACTGAGACACCTGATGAAAGTGCTCTAGTTATTGGTGATTCTATTGTACGGAACGTGAATATAGAGACACCAGCCACCATAGTCAAATGTTTACCGGGAGCCAGAGTGCCTGACATCTTGGCAAATTTAAAAGTGCTGGCTAATGCTAAACGTAAATACAGTAAGATTGTTATTCATGCCGGCGCAAATGATCTTCAACTTTGCCAGTCGGAGATCACTAAAAATAACCTTAAAGAGGTGTGTGAACTTGCAAGCACGATGTCAGACACTGTAATATGCTCTGGTCCCCTCTCTGCTTACCGTGGTGACGAGATGCATAGCAGATTGTCATCACTCAATGGCTGGATGTCTAAGTGGTGCCCATAGAATAACATAGGTTTCATAGACAATTGGACAAGCTTTTGGGGCAGACCTGACCTGTTGAAAAGAGATGGTCTTCATCCCTCCTGGGGTGGTGCCGCTCTTCTCTCTAGAAATATGGCACATAGTCTTAGAGTTTATACTTGACTAACTGGGGCCCAGGTCATAAAGCAGACAGACTGGCTAAACCGACCGTCTGCTTGCTGCCTCACATCACAGAGGTCAGTTAATTCTCAGCACATAGAGACTCTTTCACCTAGATATCACACTATAGAGACTGTGTCTGTTCCCCGAACTAGAAAATACAAAAAACGTCCAAATCAAGTTAAGATTAACAATTTAATTGAGGTTCAACAAATAAAAAACAGAAGCAATATGGATAAACAAATGATAAAGCTTGGCTTATTGAATATCAGATCCCTTTCTACGAAAACACTTTTTGTAAATAATATGATGACTGATCACAATATAGAAGTACTCTGTTTGACAGAAACCTGGCTAAAACCTGATGATTACATTATAATGAGTCCACCCCCCAAGATTACTGTTATAAACATGAGCCGCGTCTAAAAGGCAAAGGTGGAGGTGTTGCTTCAATTTATAACAGTGTTTTCAGGGCAGGCTTCAAGTATAACTCGTTTGAAGTAATGGTGCTTCATTTAACATTATCCAGAGAAACAAATGTTAATGATAAATCACCTGTTATGTTTGTACTGGCTACTGTATACAGGCCACCAGGGCACCATACAGACTTTATTAAAGAGTTTGGTGATTTTACATCCGAGTTAGTTCTGGCTGCAGATAAAGTTTTAATAGTTGGTGATTTTAATATCCATGTTGATAATGAAAAAGATGCATTGGGATCAGCATTTATAGACATGCTGACCTCTATTGGTGTTAGACAACACGTTTCAGGACCTACTCATTGTCGTAATCAAACTCTAGATTTAATACTGTCACATGGAATTGATGTTGATAGTGTTGAAATTATTCAGACAAGTGATGATATCTCAGATCATTATTTAGTTTTGTTCAAACTTCATATAGCCAAAAATTGTAAATTCTACTTCTTGTTACAAGTATGGAAGAACCATCACTTCTACCACAAAAGATTGCTTTTTAAGTTATCTTCCTGATGTATCCAAATTCCTTAGCATATCCAAAACCTCAGAACAACTTGATGATGTAACAGAACCTATGGACTCTCTCTTTTCTAGCACTTAAAATAAAGTTGCTCCTTTACGCTTAAGGAAGGTTAAGGAAACCAGTTTGACACCATGGTATAATGAGCATACTCGCACCCTAAAGAGAGCAGCCCGAAAAATGGAGCGCAGCTGGAGGAAAACAAAACTAGAGTTATTTCGTATTGTTTGGCGGGAAAGTAACCTATCCTACAGAAAAGCATTAAAAACTGCTAGATCCGATTACTTTTCTTCTCTTTTAGAAGTAAACAAACATAACCCCAGGTAATTATTCAATACAGTGGCTAAATTAATGAAAAATAAAGCCTCAACAAGTGTTGACATTTCCCAACACCACAGCAGTAATGACTTTATGAACTACTTTACTTCTAAAATCGATACAGTTAGAGATAAAATTGCAACCTTTCAGCCGTCAGCTACAGTATCACATCAGACAGTGCACTATAGACCCCCTGAGGAACAGTTCCGCTCATTCTCTACTATAGGAGAGAAAGAATTGTATAAACTTGTTAAATCATCTAAACCAACAGCATGTATGTTAGACCCTATACCATCTAAACTCCTAAAAGAGTTTCTTCCAGAAGTCATAGATCCTCTTCTGACTATTATTAATTCCTCATTGTCATTAGGATATGTCTTGAACACTTTGTTGGCATCAGTGGAAGTGCATTAGCATGGTTTAAATCATACTTATGTGTAGTATGGAGTACCTCAAGGCTCAGTACTAGGGCCGCTACTCTTCACGCTTTATATGTTACCCTTGGGAGATATCATCAGGAAACATGGTGTTAGCTTTCACTGTTATGTTGATGATACTCAGCTCTATATTTCTTCGCGGCCCGGTGAAACACACCAATTTGAAAAACTAACGGAATGCATAGTCGATATAAAAAACTGGATGACGAGTAATTTCTTACTGCTAAATTCTGAAAAAAACAGAGGTGTTAATTATAGGACCTAAAAACTCCGCTTGTAATAACCTAAAACACTGTCTAAGACTTGATGGTTGCTATGTCAATTCTTTGTCATCAGTTAGGAACCTAGATGTGCTATTTGATCACAATATTTCCTTAGAAAGCCACGTTTCTAGCATTTGTAAAACTGCATTTTTCCTTCTCAAAAATATATCTAAATTACGGCCTATGCTCTCAATGTCAAATGCAGAAATGTTAATCCATGCATTTATGACCTCAAGGTTAGATTATTGTAATGCTTTATTGGGTGGTTGTTCTGCACGCTTAGTAAACAAACTACAGCTAGTCCAAAATGCAGCAGCAAGAGTTCTTACTAGAACCAGGAATTATGACCATATTAGCCCGGTCCTGTCAACTCTGCACTGGCTCCCTATCAAGCATCGTATATTTTTTAAAATACTGCTTATTACTTATAAAGCCCTGAATGGTTTAGCACCTCAGTATTTGAATGAGCTCCTTTTGCATTATAATCCTCTATGTCCGCTACATTCTCAAAACTCAGGTAATTTGATAATACCTAGAATATCAAAATCAACTGCGGGCGGCAGATCCTTTTCATATTTGGCTCCTAAACTCTGGAATAACCTACCTAACATTGTTCGGGAGGCAGACACACTTTTGCAGTTTAAATCTAGATTAAAGACCCATCTCTTTAACCTGGCTTACACATAACATACTAATATGCTTTTAATATCCAAATCCGTTAAAGGATTTTTAGGCTGCATTAATTAGGTAAACCGGAACCGGAAACACTTCCCATAACACCCTATGTACTTGCTACATCATTAGAAGAATGGCATCTACGCTAATAGTTGTCTGTTTCTCTCTTATTCCGAGGTCACCGTAGCCACCAGATCCAGTCTGTATCCAGATCAGAGGGTCACTGCAGTCACCCGGATCCAGTACGTATCCAGACCAGATGGTGGATCAGCACCTAGAAAGGACCTCTACAGCCCTGAAAGACAGCGGAGACCAGGACAACTAAAGCCCCAGATACAGATCCCCTGTAAAGACCTTGTCTCAGAGGACCACCAGGGCAAGACCAAAGGAAACAGATTATTCTTCTGCACAATCTGACTTTGCTGCAGCCTGGAATTGAACTACTGGTTTTGTCTGGTCAGAGGAGAACTGGCCCCCCAACTGAGCCTGGTTTCTCCAAAGGTTTTTTTCTCCATTCTGTCACCGATGGAGTTTCGGTTCCTTGCCGCTGTTGCCTCTGGCTTGCTTAGTTGGGGTCACTTCATTTTGCATTATTGACACACTGTTTTCCTAATGAATGTTGTTCAGTTGCTTTGACGCAATGTATTTTGTTTAAAGCGCTATATAAATAAAGGTGACTTGACTTGACTTGACTATAGGGTCTAACATACATATTGTTGGTTTAGATGATTTAACAAGTTTATACAATTCTTCCTCTCTTATAGTAGAGAATGAGTGTAACCGTTCCTCAGGGGGTCTATTATGCACTCTCTGATGCGCACTGTTGGGAACGTTACTTTAAAAAAGTAATTATAGTTACTCACTACTGGTTCCAAAAAGTAAGAGTTCCAAAAAGTTAGTAACTGAATTAGTCTATAATAAAAGTAACTCGTTACCAGGGAAAGTAACTATTTGCGTTACTGTAAAAAAAAAAAAAAAAAAAGTTGCTATATGTCAAATAATGCATTTATTTATTTTTTTTTTGGAGCAGTTTTCACAAGTCAGTTAAAATGAGTAGAACAGACAGGTGTTCGTACATAACTTTCAATATTTATTGAACGTCAACAGACAGCAAGAGTTTTATCCTGCACTTCCAAGTATTATCTTTGTAAGAAAAGTGTTTTTGGCCACTAGCTTTGCAGATGCGTGTGTCACACATTACATGTACACATTACATGCACGTTCTTGCCTTTGACCACAATGAATTTGAATTAGTGCTTATATCTCCACCTTGAAAATGCCTACTTTTCATCGGACTGCTCCTGACTCGCCATCTCTGCTGCTGCTGCGAATCTCGCATGCGTGCGTGTGTGTGTTTGACGCCGCTTGCGTAAAAAGACTTGCTCTGATTGGCTACCATGAAACACATGACTCTGCCTTAGCCAATCATAATCGCTTATCTCGTTATTAACCCACCTCCTCACTCGCTGTGTGAGCCAGGGTTGCGTTCGGATTACATAGTTTATTAAATCAATGTATAGTTACGCACCACATTTAACGCCCAGTAATGTTAACTGCGTTATAACGACGGGAAAAGTAATTAGTTAGATTACCCCGTTACGCGGTACAAGTACACAATATCTCCTAATTCTGGCTGAAACTGGTACAAATCTTTTTAAGAAAATTAACTAAGATTAAAGTGCTAGTAGATGATTCTCTCAGGTTGCGGTCAAGAAATAGTGTCTAACGCTAGACACTTGGGACTCTATTCACCCTCCGTTAATAACATCACTTTTCTCTGTCATGTGGTGTATTTTGCCGGTTCTCCAAAGAATCGAACTCAGTCAGGGATTTTTCTCTCAGAAGAAAAGACTTTATTTTAAACAAAACAAAGCCGAGAGCTCCCCGCAAGGAGATCTCCCGAATGATATGTAGCATCTCATTATATACTCTATACAGGGCGTTTCCAAATAGTCAAGACTTTTCCTTATCTACACATTTCATACATCCCTAGAGGGGAGAGGCCCTCAATGTATGTCTGACCATGTGTCTCCTATCAGTTCTGTACATTCCAGGGCGTAGGCAACTTTCTATTAGTTTTTAGACCTTTAAGATTTTAATAGAATAATAACTAGCAGCAAAAATGGCTAGATTCACATTAATTATATACTTGATTAATTAAAACCTTACTAAAAAAATTTCCACATATTCTCCCCTTTGAGACTTAATAAGTCTCACATTTGATTATTTTTATCCAGAGTGCTACTCCATAATCCAGTCATATTAGTTACACTACCTAGTGACTAAATAAGTCACATTGTATTATCACCAGTGACTAGATTATGAAATTCCACTCTGAGGGATTACTGGACCAAACATCTCTCTCCTTTTTTGACTAGGAGCAAGTAAAAGATCCAGTCTCCCTAATTCCTTCTTTAATAGTACACAATGTTAAAAGCGTGAGCGTGTAAATTGGTTCAGCACTTGCCTGTGGTTATCACAGTTATGTATAAAAGACATAAACATACATACATCATGTCACACATTGAATATCACAAGATTATAAGAGTTGATCTTCGGCTCAGATACCTTACGTATCATAGAGAGCCTTTTCGGTTACCCTCAAAACTCTATTTCCCATCATTTTGACATCTTTGAATTTAATTTGCTTAACTGTGGCTTTGACTTGTGACTTCAATATAGGAAGTATACATTAAAATAGTAAATCTCCTGTTAATAATGCAATTCCTAAAAACTTTCCCAATTTAGCAAACCATGCTCCCCATTTATTATCTTTTCCAACATTTTCTTTATCTACCATTCTTAGCCTTTTCAATTTGATCATTACTTCATTAAATGCTCCCTTCTATAAATACAGCATTGTCCCCCAACCATTACACATATGTTTCCTTCTTCAATTCACAATATTCTCAATCTTTTCTATTTTGCTCCTTTCATTCTATTTGTTGCATCCAATTGCTCTATTCTCCCTTCTATCCTTCCTACATCCATATTTCCCTTCTCATAACCTTCAAATTCTTCATCTACCATTACTTGACATTCTCTTTCCACTTTTTCTTTTCTATTTCTTGGCTCATATCTGCACCCAAGTATTTTGATCTCAGTAGCAGTCCCATCACGTCTCATTCCTTCTTCACCAGGGAGACTCTTTGCGAGTCGTTGCAATGGTCTTTCCCTCGTTGGCAAGGGTGGGTCGTTACTAGCACGCCCTTCATCCCTCACTTCATCCTGTGTGGAGTTGTTGAAGCTGGTTGGCATATTTTGAGGTTAGAGATGTGAACTCAGGTGTCACTCTGTAACTGTTTTGCTGATTAATGCCAGGCTCTCTTGAGATCATTTCTGCACCCTCACTGGTTCTCTTTGACGGAGCGAAGCATTCCTTGGCCTTACTGGGACTGCTGTCACCTGTAAATGGAAAACTTCAGAGTTTTTTGTTAGTGTTATCAAGCATGCTAATTTGCTCCTCTTGCTAGGCGTCCTTCTTGGTGTGACCTGTGGAAATGTAATGTGGGTTGAGGGCTGTCTTGGCCCCTTTTTGAGTTTTCACAATTCCAGTTCTGTCTTTACTATTTTTTAATTCCTTTCAATGTTATTCTCAACAATTTGCTTATTCAGTTATCTCTTTGTTTTGTAAACTGAGTTCCA
The DNA here is from genome assembly GCF_023724105.1 of Carassius gibelio. NCBI lineage: Eukaryota > Metazoa > Chordata > Actinopteri > Cypriniformes > Cyprinidae > Carassius > Carassius gibelio. The sequence continues at coordinate 1,776,909 of NC_068379.1, read as the reverse complement.
CTAGATTAATGGATAATTTATCTAAGCCTATGTTGCTCAGTAGCATAGGCCTTTTGACCTGGAAAACACTCAACCCACTTTATGTTAACATTTAGAAAGACAATATTTTATCATTTTGACACAAAATCAGTTCCCTAATGTTATGCTGAAAAGAAAGTTAGATGTTGGGTGGACAGAGCAAGCTTGCTTTGCCCTGCTCTGCCTTCCCATGTTATACGCTGCGCATGTGTGGCACTGTTTTTCTTTCTGCCACATCAGAGACCTAGGTACTGACCAGGAAACTTAACCAAATTCATCCATGGTCCTTATTTTTCTGGGCATAAGTTTGCCCTGTGGGCCCACATTCAAATTTGTATACAGCTGTTTGGGCAAATTGATTGAATTGTCTCAGTGTCTCATCAGACACTTCCTTTCATGTCATACAACACCATCATTCATACTTTTTCACACACTTTCACTCCCCTTTTTTGCCAAAAACTTTTCTTTTCTTTCTTTCTTTCCTTTTTTCAAAATCTCATATATTGATTTGTTTAGAATATTAGGCCTAGGCATTGGGCATTTGAGAAAGCCAATTATCATTTCTCAAATGTCATGTGTTTGTCTAATTTAAAGTTTATTCAAATACTTTTTTGTTATTGCTCATGAGCAAGTCTACGAAGAGGATTGGAGATCTCTGTAAATCTTGGATCCATGGCCATCAACATTTCCATCTTGTTATCCCCAGCGATGACAGTATATGTAATTTCATGATTTTGGAACTAATTTTTTTTAATTTTTTTTATTCAATATTATTTTATTCAGTTTTACCTTAGAAAATTACCTTTAAACAAAATGGAGTGACCAATATTTCTATTTTTTCAACCATATATATTTTTTTCTATTGTTCATCAAGATACCCTTTTATTTATTTTTTATTTATTTATTCTCTTTTCCCAAAGCACTCAGCATTGTTGTCAAGTATTCAGTTTTGCTTTTCCCCTAGTTGGTTAATGAAACAGTCTTGCTATGCCAAATCCAGCTCCATGTTTATCTGATCGGTGAGTCAAGTACTCACTTCTGTCTGTCAAAATATATATATATATTTTTTCTTTAAGACATAAGGCTGGACTGGAACCTATTGAAAAGCAGATTGAGAGAGTTAGTTAAAACACAGAATTTAAAGAAATGCTGTGAGACCAGTGAATAATCAAGATTAAAACATAGTAAATAAGATAATGAAATAAAATAATTAACATTTGAAGCAGTCTCTATAGTGTTCATTGAATATGCAGGACCTGTGCACTGAAGGGATGGAAGTCCTTCTGGTTACACCATCAGCCTGGGCTGTTGTACTGGGTCGTCAGTCTGTGATGGCACTCAAAGACCTGATGTTGTGGTGTACGGTCTCCGTTGTTTCTCTGCTTCTTCTCAGTCTGGCTTCTGGTTGCTTTCTGCCAGAGTCTGGCATTTCATAATGTTCTTTTCACCCTCAGGAAATGTCTCAAGTGAAAGATTCACCTTTTCCTGCTTTAATTCAGTCTTTCTCCTTGTTGAAGTGTGTTCTTCTCTTTCAGGAGGGTATAGCGTCCATTAGCCCCTCCCTCTTCTTCTGTCTGCAGCTGTGTCTGCTGCTTTGCCACTTTACAGACTCCAGTACATTACTTTTCCTTTGTCAAGGCACTGTTCCAGAAATCATCTGAAAGTTTAACACTCAGAGACTGCATTAATCAAATGTACCTATGTAACTTCTGACCAAATTGTTTCTGAGCAGTCAGCTCTTTTTCATTTTATATACTTTTACCTCTTTCAGTGGTCCCTTAATAAAAACAAAATCATCTGGTTGAAAACAGCAGTTCTCTTATTCTTTGTTAGTTAAGCAAGTTCTTCATTGCAGAAAAATAGCAAGCATTTTTTCCTCTTTGCAGAATGCAGAAATCAGCTACCTTTATTATCTAAGTATACTGCATTAAAATAAAATAAACCCTTTTATAACAGCATGACATGCGTATGGTAAAATAAAGACTTCAATCATCATTTTTCTTCTATATTTGCATACATGATTCAGAATAATCTGGTATTGGTGAATTAATGTTTCCTAACCAACATAAAATAATTCCTATTATTGTAAATAAAATGATTAAATGTAATTATTTAAGCAACTAGTTCCCTTCCTATTGTAAAATGCCTATGCTTTTGAATCAAAATGTCTATTAACTTGGTCACCCAATCTTGCTCTCATTCCACATTGCACAGGTTATTTATTTTATTTTTTACATTTAAACAAGCCCAATCTCTGAAACTCTGTAATGGATTAACTTTCATACTGTGTCCCAGGGATAACAAGATACAAATTTTTGATGTCTTCACATATTAGATATAAAGTTTTAAGCACGTGCATCTTTTAAATTAATCTATTAATATAAGTTATTAAATAATAAATGCATATCTTATTTTAATTAATTTATTATTATTTCTATTTTCCACCATATCTGCCATCTCTATATTAGTCCATTTCTTGGAACATTTGTATTTATTTATTTTCTAAAACAACCTTCATACAGTTAACTTTATTGTTTTAGGGCTCCTGCGCTTATCCTTTCTGGGTTGCCTCTGTGTTTTCACAGCTGGCTTCTCTTCCTCCCTTGTTCTCACTCCCACTGTGCTGGGCTCAGAAAATTTTCTCCCCTTTCACACAGACACCCAAAATGCAAAAATCTATTATAGATCTCGGTTCAAACTTTATTGATACTATTTTCCTAAACTCATTCACAATTTCTACACTCTTTATTGAGCCAGAGTGCTTATTCTCGCATACTTTTCCCCTTGATCTAAGGGACAATCAGTCATTAATTGTCCTTTTATTATCAAGGCTTGTCATACATTCATCCCTCTCAAGTGGATACCCGTTGCGTCCAACTCCACCCAGCCACCCTGAAGTGACGGTCCATGAATGGTGCGCAACTTTTACCCACCCAACACAGAATTTATTTGTTCACACATTCATTCGTCCGGACACAGATACATCCACACAACAAAACACAGCTCTTCCTAGAGCTCCTTAAGGGCCCACCTATTCAGTCCTTCAAGAATTTCACTTATACATTCTCAAAGCGGTATCCGTGGGGCTTTTCCTCGCGATCCCTTAACTAATCTGCTTATCCGTTTATCACTGTCCTTACCTGGCACAGCTATCCAATAAACACAGACCATTGCATACAATGTCTTTCTGCCTACACCATGTTTGTTTTAAATCAAGGTTGCCTTCCAAGGCCTTCCTATTAATAACCCAAATATGTGCATGCAGTTATTTCTTCTGGAGTAAAACCCCTTTTTCAATTTAGATATCCTATTATTTTTCTAAATTTGGAAGAGCAGATTTTAAGTGTCCTTACCACTCAGAACTGACCAGTCAACAACACACACTAATTATATAAGCAAAAATGCTTACCTTATTCTATGGTGGCCACCACTGTGTGTGTGTGTATTGCTCATCAGTCAGCTCATAAGCAGTCGTCCACTCGGCTCCTTTCCAGTCCCATCTGGGTCGCCAAATATGTGGTGTATTTTGCCGGTTCTCCAAAGAATCGAACTCAGTCAGGGATTTTTCTCTCAGAAGAAAAGACTTTATTTTAAACAAAACAAAGCCGAGAGCTCCCCGCAAGGAGATCTCCCGAATGATATGTAGCATCTCATTATATACTCTATACAGGGCGTTTCCAAATAGTCAAGACTTTTCCTTATCTACACATTTCATACATCCCTAGAGGGGAGAGGCCCTCAATGTATGTCTGACCATGTGTCTCCTATCAGTTCTGTACATTCCAGGGCGTAGGCAACTTTCTATTAGTTTTAGACCTTTAAGATTTTAATAGAATAATAACTAGCAGCAAAAATGGCTAGATTCACATTAATTATATACTTGATTAATTAAAACCTTACTAAAAAATCTTCCACAGTCACTGTTTGAATAAATGTGTGTTTTCGTTAGTTTAGTTTGTGTGTATTAAAGTAGTTCAATAAAGCCTTGTTTGATTTTACATACCAGTGTCTTGTGCTGTGTGCTTACAAGTTACTGCCTTAAACTGTAGACTCTGTTACCTTGCTCATAATCAGTTATCATAATTTTATGATATTACCATAGGCCACGGGATAATATTTTGTCCAGATTTGATAAAATACACTAATCTCAACTTATCGGTGGACAAATAGTTGATAAAGTGTTAAATATTAATTCTTAATAATTTGCATAATAATTTGGTTCTTATTCACTGTAATTGAATCCCCTTTGAGTTATATTGATCTTAATTCCCTAATTAATCTTACAATTGTGACTCATGATTTGGTGGGAATGTAATGAACTGTTGTAATGAATTTGTTAAATCAAATATGAAGTCTTTATTGCATTGACCTTTTTTGTATGGAGCAGTTAAAGGACTTATATTATGAAGTTAACTTAATGAGCAAATTGGAACCGTATAAAGAGCGACACCTTTCTGCTATTTAAGTGTGTGTGTGTGTGTGTGTGTGTGTGTGTGTGCTTTGTGAAGGACTCAGCCTGCAGTTTGCAAGAGGGTCTGGCTGCAGACTTGCACTTGCACTCTCAGACTTGCACTCTCAGACACTTCCGCTAGTGACATCACTTGCAGTCTTTATTTTTTATTTTGTTTAATTTTTTGATTACTTTTTGTTTGAATTTCCCACCATTTTATAACAGTAGCCAGGTGGCGAAGACAAGAAAAAAGAAACTATATTAAAATGTCACTTGCAATCGCTACTTGCACTCTCCGCTACCTGTGACACTTGCAATCAACACAAATCATGCATGTTGCCAAAGGAGACAATACGCTGTGGTGGTGATTAAACGATTAAACCAAATTTACTACTACAACGTACAGGGTAATGCAAGAAAAAGACAAGACCGGCAAATCCGTGGTCAGAACACCAGGATATGAACGTTTGCGCAAAGTCTCTCGCCGCTAAGCGTTTACCTCCCGTAGAAAAACATAAACACTTAACATGGCTTAATGTATTAAGATGCTATTCAAATATCAAATTAAATTTACAGATCATTATTTTAATGAATATGTATATAGTATTTTCCTCACATACCACAAAATGTGGCATAATGGACTAAGATGATAAAGGCCAAACTCAATATGCTTCTCTACATTATTAAAATACATAACTAATATGTACAGGCAAGCAGGTGAGCCCTGAATAAACGCAACCGCAAAGTTTCGCGTTTTTTCCATATAGAATAAACTGTCTACAACTCGTTTATTTCACTGTCTTTGTCCATTAAGCTACATTATGTGTTTTATTTATAATGATTTTCCATAGGAGGAATACGTTTAATGTACAATTTAACGCACTGCGTTTTGTACTCGTCTGCTTGCCTGTACGGAGTTGATCCTTTTAAAATCACTTAATGCTTTTCATAATGCACGTTCATATTTGCTGGTCTGTATATATGTTGAGTCAACAACAAGACATATAGGCTAGGCCTACTGAATTGTCTTTATCATCTTAGTCTGTTATTAGGCCACATTAAGCGTTTTGCTGTATGGGAGGACAAAGTTTGAGCATTGTGTTCATAGCCATCTCCTTGCCTTGTAGTACATTACATAATAACTATATTTTGAATTTGGTCTTTTAATTGAACTTAACGTATCCTAATACATTATGCCATATTAAGTGTTTGTTTTTTCTACAGGAGAAAAACACTTAACGAAAGACTGTGCATTGCGTTCACATTCTGCTGTTCTGTGGCCACGGATTTGCCGGTCTTGTCTTTTACTTGCAGGACACTGTACGTTACATTAGTAGGCCTACTAATTTAGTTTTAATCGTTTAATCACCACCACAGCATCTTGTCTCCATTGGCAACATGCAGGATTTTGTTGATTGCAAGTGACATCACAGGTAGTGGAGAGTGAAAGTAGCGATTGCAAGTGACATTGTAATTTTTTTTTTCTTGTCTTCAACAATTGGCTACTGTTGTAAAATGTTGAGATATTCAAACAAACAATCAATAAATAGAACAAAATAAAAAAATAAAGACTGCAAGCGATGTCACTAGCGGAATTGCAAGTGTCTGAGAGTGCAAGTCTGAGAGTGCAAGTGCAAGTCTGCAACCAGACCCTTCTCGCAGTTTGTGCCGTCTTTCTCTTCCTTTTATATTGTACTTGTGTGTCTCACTGAAAAGGGTAATAAGTCAAGTCAAGTCAAGTCACTTTTATTTATATAGCGCTTTAAACGAAATACATTGTGTCAAAGCAACTGAACAACATCCATTAGGAAAACAGTGTGTCAATAATGCAAAAATGATAGTTAAAGGCAGTTCATCATTGAATTCAGTGATGTCATCTCTGTTCAGTTAAATAGTGTCTGTGCATTTATTTGCAATCAAGTCAATGATATTGCTGTAGATTAAGTGACCCCAACTAAGCAAGCCAGAGGTTACAGCAGCAAGGAACCGAAACTCCATCGGTGACAGAATGGAAAAAAAAAAACCTTGGGAGAAACCAGGCTCAGTTGGGGGGCCAGTTCTCCTCTGACCAGATGAAACCAGTAGTTCAATTCCAGGCTGCAGCAAAGTCAGATTGTGCAGAAGAATCATCGGTTTCCTCTGTTCTTGTCCTGGTGCTCCTCTGAGACAAGGTCTTTACAGGGGATCTGTATCTGAGGATCTAGTTGTCCTGGTCTCCGCTGTCTTTCAGGGCAGTAGAGGTCCTTTCTAGGTGCTGATCCACCATCTGGTCTGGATACGTACTGGATCCGAGTGACTGCAGTGACCCTCTGATCTGGATACAGACTGGATCTGGTGGCTACAGTGACCTCGGAATAAGAAAGAAACAGACAAATATTAGCATAGATGCCATTCTTCTAATGATGTAAGAAGTACATAGGGTGTTATGGGAAGTGTTCCCGGTTCCGGTTTACCTAATTAATGCAGCCTAAAAATCCTTTAACGGATTTGGATATTAAAAGCATATTAGTATGTTATGTGTAAGCCAGGTTAAAGAGATGGGTCTTTAATCTATATTTAAACTGCAAGAGTGTGTCTGCCTCCCGAACAATGTTAGGTAGGTTATTCCAGAGTTTAGGCGCCAAATGGGAAAAGGATCTGCCGCCTGCAGTTGATTTTGATATTATAGGTATTATCAAGTTGCCTGAGTTTTGAGAACGTAGCAGACGTAGAGGATTATAATGTAAAAGGAGCTCATTCAAATACTGAGGTCCTAAACCATTCAGGGCTTTATAAGTAATAAGCAATATTTTAAAATCTATACGATGTTTGAAAGGGAGCCAGTGCAGTGTTGACAGGACCGGGCTAATATGGTCATACAGGTCCTTCTCAAAAAATTAGCATATTGTGATAAAAGTTCATTATTTTCCATAATGTAATGATAAAAATTTAACTTTCATATATTTTAGATTCATTGCACACCAACTGAAATATTTCAGGTCTTTTATTGTTTTAATACTGATGATTTTGGCATACAGCTCATGAAAACCCACAATTCCTATCTCAAAAAATTAGCATATCATGAAAAGGTTCTCTAAACGAGCTATTAACCTAATCATCTGAATCAACTAATTAACTCTAAACACCTGCAAAAGATTCCTGAGGCTTTTAAAAACTCCCAGCCTGGTTCATTACACAAAACCGCAATCATGGGTAAGACTGCCGACCTGACTGTTGTCCTGAAGGCCATCATTGACACCCTCAAGCGAGAGGGTAAGACACAGAAAGAAATTTCTGAACGAATAGGCTGTTCCCAGAGTGCTGTATCAAGGCACCTCAGTGGGAAGTCTGTGGGAAGGAAAAAGTGTGGCAAAAAACGCTGCACAACGATAAGAGGTGACCGGACCCTGAGGAAGATTGTGGAGAAGGACCGATTCCAGACCTTGGGGGACCTGCGGAAGCAGTGGACTGAGTCTGGAGTAGAAACATCCAGAGCCACCGTGCACAGGCGTGTGCAGGAAATGGGCTACAGAGAAGCAGCACTGGACTGTTGCTCAGTGGTCCAAAGTACTTTTTTCGGATGAAAGCAAATTTTGCATGTCATTCGGAAATCAAGGTGCCAGAGTCTGGAGGAAGACTGGGGAGAAGGAAATGCCAAAATGCCTGAAGTCCAGTGTCAAGTACCCACAGTCAGTGATGGTCTGGGGTGCCATGTCAGCTGCTGGTGTTGGTCCACTGTGTTTTATCAAGGGCAGGGTCAATGCAGCTAGCTATCAGGAGATTTTGGAGCACTTCATGCTTCCATCTGCTGAAAAGCTTTATGGAGATGAAGATTTCGTTTTTCAGCACGACCTGGCACCTGCTCACAGTGCCAAAACCACTGGTAAATGGTTTACTGACCATGGTATTACTGTGCTCAATTGGCCTGCCAACTTTCCTGACCTGAACCCCATAGAGAATCTGTGGGATACTGTGAAGAGAAAGTTGAGAGATGCAAGACCCAACACTCTGGATGAGCTTAAGGCCGCTATCGAAGCATCCTGGGCCTCCATAACACCTCAGCAGTGCCACAGACTGATTGCCTCCATGCCACGCCACATTGAAGCAGTAATAAAGCATTACAATAATCAAACCTTGAGGTCATAAATGCATGGATTAACATTTCTGCATTTGACATTGAGAGCATAGGCTGTAATTTAGATATATTTTTGAGATGGAAAAATGCAGTTTTACAAATGCTAGAAACGTGGCTTTCTAAGGAAAGATTGCGATCAAATAGCACACCTAGGTTCCTAACTGATGACGAAGAATTGACAGAGCAACCATCAAGTCTTAGACAGTGTTTTAGGTTATTACAAGCAGAGTTTTTAGGTCCTATAATTAACACCTCTGTTTTTTTTCAGAATTTAGCAGTAAGAAATTACTCGTCATCCAGTTTTTTATATCGACTATGCATTCCTTTAGTTTTCAAATTGGTGTGTTTCACCGGGCCGCGAAGAAATATAGAGCTGAGTATCATCAGCATAACAGTGAAAGCTAACACCATGTTTCCTGATGATATCTCCCAAGGGTAACATATAAAGCGTGAAGAGTAGCGGCCCTAGTACTGAGCCTTGAGGTACTCCATACTGTACTTGTGATCGATATGATATATATTCATTCACTGCTACGAACTGATGGCGGTCATAAAACCCATGCTAATGCATTTCCATTAATGCCAACAAAGTGTTCAAGTCTATGCAAAAGAATGTTGTGGTCGTGTCAAATGCAGCACTAAGATCCAATAAAACTAATAGAGAGATACACCCACGATCAGATGATAAGAGCAGATCATTTGTAACTCTAAGGAGAGCAGTCTCAGTACTATGATACGGTCTAAATCCTGACCGGAAATCCTCACATATACCATTGCTCTCTATAAAGGAATATAATTGTGAGGATACCACGTTTTCTAGTATCTTGGACAGAAAAGGGAGATTCGAGATTGGTCTATAATTAACTAGTTCTTTGGGGTCAAGTTGTGGTTTTTTGATGAGAGGCTTAATAACCGCCAGTCTGAAGGTTTTGGGGACATAGAGGATCTATGATTTCTGGAAGCACCTCTTTTAGGAGCTTAGATTATATAGGGTCTAACATACATATTGTTGGTTTAGATGATTTAACAAGTTTATACAATTCTTCCTCTCCTATAGTAGAGAATTAGTGGAACTGTTCCTCAGGGGGTCTATAGTGCACTGTCTGATGCGGTACTGTAGCTGACGGCTGAATGGTTGCAATTTTATCTCTAATAGTATCGATTTTAGAACTAAAGTCATTACTGCTGTGGTGTTGGGAAATGTCAACACTTGTTGAGGCTTTATTTTTCGTTAATTAAGCCACTGTGTTGAATGAATACCTGGGGTTATGTTTGTTTTCTTCTAAAACAGAAAAGTAATCGGATCTAGCAGTTTTTAATTCTTTTCTGTAGGATAGGTTACTTTCCCGCCAAGCAATACGAAATACCTCTAGTTTTGTTTTCCTCCAGCTGCGCTCCATTTTTCGGGCTGCTCTCTTTAGGGTGCGAGTATGCTCATTATACCATGGTGTCAAACTGTTTTCCTTAACCTTCCTTAAGCGTAAAGGAGCAACTGTATTTAAAGTGCTAGAAAAGAGAGAGTCCATAGTTTTTGTTACATCAAGTTGTTCTGAGGTTTTGGATATGCTAAGGAATTTGGATACATCAGGAAGATAACTTAAGAAGTGATGGTTCTACCATACTTGTAACAAGAAGTAGAATTTACAATTTTGGCTATATGAAGTTTGCACAAAACTAAATAATGGTCTGAGATATCATCACTTGGCTGCATAATTTCAACACTATCAACATCAATTCCATGTGACAGTATTAAATCTAGAGTATGATTTTGACAATGAGTAGGTCCTGAAACGTGTTGTCTAACCCCAATAGAGTTCAGAATGTCTATAAATGCTGATCCCAATGAGTCTTCTTCATTATCAACATGGATATTAAAATCACCAACTATTAAAACTTAACTGCAGCCAGAACTAACTCGGATGTAAAATCACCAAACTCTTTAATAAAGTCTGTACGGTGCCCTGGTGGCCTGTATACAGTAGCCAGTACAAACATATCAGGGGATTTATCATTAATATTTGTTTCTCTGGATAATGTTATATGAAGCACCATTACTTCAAACGAGTTATACTTGAAGCCTGCCCTCTGAGAAATCCTGAAAACGTTGTTATAAATTGAAGCAACTTCTCCCCCTTTGCATTTTAGACGCGGCTCATGTTTATAACAGTAATCTTGGGGGTGGACTCATTTAAAATAATGTAATCATCAGGTTTTAGCCAGGTTTCTGTCAAACAGAGCACATCTATATTATGATCAGTGATCATATTATTTACAAAAAGTGTTTTCGTAGAAAGGGATCTGATATTCAATAAGCCAAGCTTTATCATTTGTTTATCCATATTGCATCTTTTTTTTTTTTTTTTTTTGAACCTCAGTTAAATTGTTAATCTTAACTTGGTTTGGACGTTTTTTGTATTTTCTAGTTCGGGGAACAGACACAGTCTCTATAGTGTGATATCTAGGTGAAAGAGTCTCTATGTGCTGAGAATTAGCTGACCTCTGTGACGGGAGGCAGCTAGCAGACGGTCGGTTTAGCCAGTCTGTCTGCTTCCTGACCTGGGCCCCAGTTAGTCAAGTAAAAACACTAAGACTATTTGCCATATTTCTAGAGAGAAGAGTGACACCACCCCAGGAGGGATGAAGACAATCTCTTTTCAACAGGTCAGGTCTGCCCCAAAAGCTCGTCCAATTGTCTATGAAACCTATGTTATTCTGTGGGCACCACTTAGACATCCAGCCATTGAGTGATGACAATCTGCTATGCATCTCATCACCACGGTAAGCAGGGAGGGGATCAGAGCATATTACAGTGTCTGACATCGTGCTTGCAAGTTCACACACCTCTTTAATGTTATTTAATAAGGTAAATGATTTTGTACATTTGTAAGATGCATAATATAATGTCAGGTTTTGTATTTGGTTCATGTATTGTTGTTTTTTGTTTGTCTGTTTGTAGTTCTTAAGGTGTCTACTTGAATGTCAACGTATTAAACATTTTTGGAAACATCAGTTAAGAAGCAAAGACCATAATTTCAGTGGGGTAGCAACACGACCTCATCAAGGCACTATAAAGCACTTACCTCAGCCCCAGTTCAACGTCAAGCCTCCAACAGGAACAGACCTCATGCTATTGTCCCCTGATCGTCTGATGCCCCGCGGATTCCAAGACGTAACGTATACGTACTTTTGAAACATT